>NW_008752107.1:238378-255131 GCF_000715545.1 Opisthorchis viverrini
CACTCACCTTCCCCTGTCTAGACTTGGGCAACCTGGCAGTATCCCAGCCCTCGTGCAACCTTCGGGTGGCATGGCAGCTAAGCCCCGAAAGGGTGCTACACCTGAACGATCAAAGGTATACATTTTAGAGGGTGTTCACTTGTATGCGGTGTACGTTTTAGGTTTGCATAGAAGAATGTGTGAAAGCAGTGTGCCCTTCAAATCAATGCCGTAGCTTGTTCAGTTACTGATGGCTCCGCCAGATTGTGGTAGCTGTTGTGGCATGAGAGTAGTGTTAGTTGCGTATGTCAGGGTTGTACGAGGGCTGGGATACTGCTAGGGCGCCCACATCCAGACAGGAGGACGATTAGGCTCCTCGACCAAAGCCTTTGGCTCAAAAGCCTAACTACACGGCAGCGGTGTTTGGCGCGTAATGCTAATACATTACCATTTTTACAGAACACGTCGCCATACATGTTCCAACCCCCAACCTGGAGGACCAGGAGACTGTGTTCGTCAGACCTCTAACCATTGACCAACCTGGTATGAGAGACTCTGTGAGCATCGTGCAGACACCCCCCAGTATAGCTCAATGGGTCGCCGAGGTACACACACCGCCACACCACGGTAAGGTCCAATCTCTTCATGACGGCAATATACGGCAGTGAAGTGTCGGTGCCAACACTGATGTTGCTCTCTTTGATGGTGATGATGATGGCCGCTGATTAAGCTAAACTTTCACTTCAGTGATTGCAACCCGGTCGTGGTTGTGGAAACGCGTACTGTTGTTAGTTCTCATCGCCTCATCAAATTCACGGACAAGATTTGCAATGCAGTGAGAACGCTCTTCTGACATACATTAGGGCAATGTCAAGTACATGATGTTTTCCGTCTAAAACGTTGTTCAACAAGGTTAGCTCCTCTGTCCATTCCTATGATGTTTCCAGGTTTCGAGTTACACCGGATAGATCCGACACCGCAATGTTGGTTTGAGATGACGCGCATGACGCTCACCATACGTTGGATAAATTGATGACTTTCATCTATTCTTGTCGCTCTCAGATCTGCCAAACTCCATCCGGTGGATTAATTTGTCTGTTTGGGTAGCCGCACCATCACATGACACACTACCAAGGCCTGATCGGCGTTTAAAAAACCTAGTCGTGTTCTGCTCAGCCTAGCTTTCCCTATGCTCTCTCTACCCTATTTGGATGTAAACTATGGGCTCTGTATGTAGCCGCTTTTGATCACCGCTGTTTTGCAGCGGCACCCACCTTTGGCGGAAACAGCGTCTGAGTAATGACTGGGTCCATCACTTAGCGTAGATATTTTACTGCCGTTCTGATGCGGCACCAACTCTCTTGGTTAGTGTGCCTGGTGACTGTCTCTCTGGGTGCGTTCTGTGGGAACGGGCTGGAGTCCAGTAAACGACGTTACGGAGACAGTTACGGCCCTTTAGCTTCTGGTGGTTCGTCTCAACTTCCTGAATGGTGTCTGAGAGACGCCGACTGTATCTGGTTAACATTCTGTGGGGGCGAGATGGCCTAAGTGGTTAGAGCGCGAATTTACTGACCGGAAGGTCGGTGGTTCGAACCCGACCTCTGCCACTCAACTTCCCCTGTCTAGACTTGGGCAACCTGGCAGTATTCCAGCCCTCGTGCAACCTTCGGGTGGCATGGCAGATTCTGTGGTATGATACATAATTGTAACCACTGACTTGATACCGAAATTCCTTGTCACATTTTATGTTGATCGTTTTTTTTGTTTTAACTCACACATTGTGGCGAATAGGCCTCTTATACTGTCCTAGGATTCCTTGTAATACATTGACCTTCGCGTTCACTGAACTGGCCAAATGTCTACTTACGGGGAGCGAGATGGAGACCAAGTGGTTAGAGCGCGAATTGGCTGACCGGAAGGTCCGTGGTTCGACCCCTACCTCTGCCACTCGACTTCCCCTATCTAGGCTTGGGCAATCTGACATTATCCAAGTCATCGTGCTTCCTACGAATCGCGTGGCAGTTAGGCACCGAAATGTTGCTACAGCTGGACGATTTTTTTTCTACTTACGGCAGCGTAGGAGACGTTGGACATACGGGCCTGGCCAGTCATAATCACATACACAGATCAGTAGGCGGCAACCGACCCGTAAATCGTGGAAACTAAGGGCTACCCATCCTCTTCAAAATTTCCGGAGCGATAAACGAGCTGATGGACCGACGCTTGTCATGATGATTCAAGTCCCTGCGGACCACTTGGTGTGCCTAGCCAACGGTTTCGCTGGACAGGAGTTGGCGAAATACGGTCATACATACCGAACCGATCGTGTTACTTTTAAGCTATACTGATTTTTCTACTTATGGAACCATGTTTACTGAACCATGTTTACTGTACCATGTTTACTGGTGCAGTTTAGTAGCTTTTTAGAATATGTACCGTCCCCATGCAGGCTAAACTAGATTATGGTTCTTGTGACTCTTGTACTATTCGTATCCGAAAAGTCTGGAGCCTGATAGATCTGGGTAAGTGAACCCACGTAGTGGCAGATAGTCCGTCCCTATCACCCGAATGGGGGGGGGATTAACCCGCCCCCGGACTGTGGTAGCACTTTGGGCGATAAGACAACAGCGAAGAACCGTCTAATCCCATTGATGGTTGTTTCATCCGACCCCGGTCCTAGCTTAGAAGAGATAGTCTACGTGGTCCTTATCCTTTGGTCCGAGGTAGCTTAGTCGTTAAGCTATGAATGTACCGACCGGAAGCTCCGTGGTTCGAGTCCGACTTCTGTATCTTGACCATTCCTGTTTAGGCTTGGGCAGTATCTCGGCCCTCGTGGTTGCTTCGGGTGGCATGGCAGCTAAGCGCCGAAATGGGGCTACGGCTGGACCAACTAGCCGTGGATTAGCTTAGGGGAATAGTTTTGTACTCCGATCCGTTTTATCCACTTTGCTGCTCACGAGCTGCATGCGGAATGGCCAACGAGGCTGGCATTTGATTGATCGCTTTATTGTGTTGCCTTACCTCGGTGTCTACAAGTATGTTTTTGTTAGCATGCTCTTTTAAAGAACCGAGTCCTGCGTTTAATGCCCTTCTCGTGGATGCTTTGACCATTCGTTTTCCTGACGGTAAGCGATGAGCCGGATTTTATCGCT
Source organism: Opisthorchis viverrini (assembly GCF_000715545.1). NCBI lineage: Eukaryota > Metazoa > Platyhelminthes > Trematoda > Opisthorchiida > Opisthorchiidae > Opisthorchis > Opisthorchis viverrini. Next base: position 241,510 of record NW_008752107.1, read on the forward strand.
ATTCAACCATCTTTTGATGTTTACAGCATCCTGCGTTTATTTCCGTCTGCGGCGAAAGTATGCAGTTCACTGTGGAGGCTGAGCCGTGGCAACGGTCACTTCGTTTCGCTGCCAGTGTTGAATCATTCATGGTTCGCGATGAACGTCACCTTATGGTTTCCACCACGTCTACAAACCTTGGTCAATCCCGCCCTACCTTCCCATTTGTTGTTTTCCCGCGTGTCTCGAAAGTTGAATCATCGTTATCACGTTGCCCTCCAGACAAAGCTATGGAGCAAACACAGTCGAGCGGTTTACTTTGGCTTGTGTATGAAGTTCGACCTCCTGGGTCCAGTTTCGACTACAGGTGGGTGGATAAAACGTTTTTTTTGGGGGGGAGGGGGGTAGCACACCTTTGTTACTTATTTTCGTATAGGGGTGGGTGGAAAAATTTTTTTTTTGGGGGGGGGAGGGGGGTAGCACACCTTTGTTACTTATACTAATGCTCATGATGGTATGGTCTTCTATCCAGCACTTAAGTAAACAGACTGTTTTTATATATGTGTTGTGCCTGCCCACATCCTCGTACTAGCGTGGTTTTGGGATGATTGGCGTCCATCTGATGGAATTGCTCACAATCGTTTTTACGGCGTCTTGCTGTAATATGTACTAGGATTACGACACAGACCAGAATCCCTTCCTGGACTTGAGAAGTGATTGTGATCATTAGTTCCCTATCTGACAGTCCAACCTCCCTGTCAGTCACCTGCCGTTCTCTCGGGAGAATGACTACAAGCCGCGGGGACGTTTCAACTTTGTAGAACTCTTTGTTGAACCCGATGCAGGTGACGATGGGGGATTATAGTGCCTCCACTGTGTTGTTTCACAGAGAGGTTTTCATCACATAAAAATACATTCACGGATCAAGACTTTCCACGATGTTTCGGAAATAGTGCTGAATCCTTCCATCGTGCTTGTCTCCTATCATCATCATCATCATCATCCTCATCGACGCCGTGACGTCAGTGTTCAACACGGATGCTTCGCCGCTGTACAACCGTGATTTATTTGAAAGCCATATTGTGGAGAAAAGAATAAAGGTGGATGGGGAAAGGATTTAGTGGTAGCGTACCACAGTCATCCGTGGTTCAAACCCCACCTCTGCATTTCTACCGAACCTGCCCAGCACCGGGCAACCTGACAATAACTCAGCCCTCGTATTTCCTTCTAGGTAGATGGTGGCTAGCTACTGTAACGGTGCTACACCTGAGAGACGTCAACTCACCTTGGCCATCTGCGCTATCGGAGCGAATTAGTGGATTAGCCAAGGTCCTGTTCCTATGAGAATGATCAATCGATCTCAATTACTGCCATTGAATTAGCGTTTAATTCAGTGACACAATCAATAAGGGGTGAATTGTCGGCCACGACAGGGCGTATTGAATCATATACACACCGGGAATGATACAGCTGTCCAGGTAAACAAATTTGTCTGCTACCTTAATCGGTTCATCCCTAAGCATGAAGTTAGGGTTCGAGCATACCCAGTCTTGCAGTAGCACCTTAAACTTTGCAGGTGTGAAGCGCATGCCGAACCGTGAGGCAGAATTATTTAGATTAGTTAATATTGTTTGGATTACGACGGGGTCAGACCCCAGAAGAGCTATGTCGTATGCGTACTCGATATCTGTGAGTGGGCGCCCAGGGAGCACTTCGACCCAACAGACATGATCGCCTCAATGACGAAGTTGAAGAGGAACGGTGAAAGAGGACAGCTCTGTCGGACACCACTTGATGTGGTGAACTCAGGCGAGAGCTTCTCGTAGACCTTCATACGGCCGCGGGAGTTGGCGTACAATGCCTTAAGGAGGGTCAAGAGTTTATGGGGGACACCTTTGCTCCACAGACACTGCCATAGTGCCTGATGGTCCACAGAGTCAAATTGAATCATATAGTTTAAGATTATGAAGGAGCTTTACACAATGGATGGTGAATATTGGCGTTATGATGAAGGATTTCATAGGAGACTGAGTAACCTCATGGTGATGAAAACGAGGGTGAGTGACGGACCAACGCGACACAGCTGTCTGGTAGCGACACTAATGACCTCGGGTGTCGTTATTGGTTTGTCCAATTGTTCACGATATTCATTCACCCTTTGATGACTTGGGTGTCTGCAGGATTTCAGTGGGGATGTTTTTCTAGGCAGTCAGGTCAGCAACTTTCTACGGGCTTCTATAAAAAATCGATCAGCTGTAGCACCATTTCGGTGCCTAACTGCCATGCCACCCGAAGGTTGCATGAGGGCTGGGATACTGCCAGGTTGCCCAAGCCTAGACAAGAGGGTCGAGAGGCTGAGGCCGGGTTCGAACCACGGACCTTCTGGTCAGTAAATTCGCACTCTAACCACTTGGGCCGTCTCGCCCCGTTTCTATAGCAACCGTTTGCAGATCCAGCGTCACTTGTGAGCCGAAAATCAGGTGTTCTAACACATTGTTACTGCGTAATGTAGAATGGCGTCAATTTGCATCGGTTTTTTTCCAAATTCCGAAAGATAATTGACGCTCAAACAGCTGTTCAAAATTCCTTCATTTCGCAACTATAGTTGACTTGTCTCTACGATAGAAGGTGTGTAGTTTTCAAAATCGGTACAACTTGGTACTGGTCTGCAAGTAGCCTCAAGTGTGTGATCCGGTTTTGGTCTAATTTGTGCTTGTTAGACAATCGCAAACGGAATGTAACTATACCAATCGCTGTCCTGCTGATTTTCACGTTTAACCAGCATCATGGTGGCCATTTCAGAAAGCGCTTTTCCTACCAATCACGCTCAGTTTATCAGATCATACTGAACTTAAAATATCAGGCTTCCGAACAACCCTAATACTAATTTGTTTTGTTTATCAGCTTGAAAATCAAAACCGATCCCCTACACGTGGTCTACCAACCGGAACTGATCGATTGTGTCGTGGACTTCCTGCAAACAGTTGCATCGGCTGCGTCTCTTGATTTGGAGTGTGAGTTCCTTATCTCCACAGTACAGTGATTTGATTGATTGATTGATTGATTGATTGATTGATCGATTGATTGATTGATTGATTGATTTGACTACCGACCTTCATTTCAGTGTTAGAAGTTGCGCGAACTGTGTTTTTGTTTTCTCACTTGGTTTGTTTACCTGTTTCGTCAGTTGGTACGGGTTCTCCGACGAGAATTCTCACGGTTAGGAACCAACTAAGCGGTTTGAATTCCGCGTCCCGACTATCCTGATGAGTGAACGCGGATGGTACGTTTGTTTTCCCGAATAGCTTGGCTTTATGAAGCTCTGTTGTTCTCATTCAGTCGCAGCGCATTCCTGTTTGTATTCTATGCACCATCCCACGTTTAGTTTACACCCTGCATCCATTGTTCCATTCAGCATCTGCCCGTCTTCACTATGAAGTCATCAAGCAACGGACCCAAGCCAATATTCGGGCGATTTTAGACGAAACATCCAAACCCAATGGTTTCAATGACACCACTTTCCCTCCACGAAGCGCTTCACCCTCCACCAGTTCGTTTCAGCCAGCCGTCAAGAGCAAGCGACCTCGACGTTGGCATCTTCAACTTGACATATCGGCACCAAGGTTGCTGTTGCCAAATCGGTTCTCTGAATTTATGGAACGGGGTGACGTGCGGCGTCAGCCTGTTATCGGACTTCTTTGCAATTTCGGGCACCTGAGAGTCAGCAATTGGCCATTAGCAGAAACAGAAATGGCTACTAGGAATCAAAGAGATACGGAATGGGTTCCTGAGGACCGCGGGGCTCCTGTAAGCTATCTTGTTCTCGTTATGTTATCCTCGATTATATTTCTCGGTCGTTCTTTGAGTGGCTTTTCTCTCACTTACGATCACCGCCCCCGGTGAGCGGACTAGCTAGCCCTTATGACGTCTCAGATCGTAACGACCTAAGCATGCTAATCTGAAGCAAAGACGACGTTGGTTCGATTTTTACTCCCCCGTTGCACATCGCTGACGTGCTAGAAACCAATTCCGCGTCAGCTTTGATCGTGTTCTGCTGTATATTGATTGGTCCGTCGCGTTGGTACCCTTAGTATTCATTTCGACAGTTCCGCGGATGGCTCTCACCTGCTCGGTTGTGTTGGCGGACGGGCTGTTGGAGGTTCATAGGTCTCTGAAGAAGATTGGATGAGAGGAATGAGAGACGTCTCCTTCTAGTTCTGTGGAAGCCTTTTTTTCCAAGAGTTGTTCCAGTCGCCTAATTGTGAAGCTCGTCTGAACCCCAATATCTATGAGGTATTTCGGTTAACCGTTTCATCGGGCATCCCTGTCCAGGTTTAACAGTTCCACAGCTTTTGCACAGATTTCGATTTTCGGACGTCGGCCTACCGGACAGCACTGTGTAGCCCACAGATTATCATCCAAGGCTCCTGCCGGTTGGTTTTAGTTGTTGGTGCTTTAAGGTTTGCGGTGATAGCAGTCGAGACAGATTTCCAGCTACTCACATTGAGTTGCCTTGCTTGTAACAGTTTGGGGCGAGTTGTAAGGCGCTCAGATAGCGTCTTTCTCGAATATAGTGAGTGGAGTTGACTTGCTGCGTAATTGTTATTCGAGTATCACGTTGTTAGGTGTTTTCGTGGGCGCCCGAAAAAGCCGGTTGGAGTCGGTAAAACTCAAGGCAATCTCCATTACCACCATGTCACCTCAGCTAGCAGAAGCGAAGTGGACACTTCAGTCGTTGCAAACGGTGAGGGTTTCTGCCGAATACTTGATGGACAAGATTTTGACGTTGTTTATGAAACTGATCTGCACTTTCGCGCTGCAATTTACTCTGCAATTTTTGGATTGTATGATGGGTTACCCTTCAAGTGCCAGACTACTTATTTGAGTGGTATCGACTTCCATAATTCGCGGGACTGATTTACTGGTCGAACTAGGGTAAGAGCAACACAATTGATGCTGGCATTGTCCCTTCGCTTGCTGTGGTACAGCCAGTGTTTGGCATCTAACCTCGGCCTCTACCCAGAGCCGGTCGTCGTACTTTGGGAAAGGCATCAGCGTCATGTAGCCTGGAGATGGTGATACCATGAAAGTGATGCATGCAATATTAACAACTGGCTTAGCAGGCTGGAGAGGAATGGTTTTAACGGAATAATTGTCCGAGACCGAACCGAGACGGGTTAGAAACAATTTCGTTCCGCATTGCCCGTCCAGAGGTCTGACGAACACAGTCTCCTGGCCCTCCAGGTTGGGGGTTGGAACATGTGGCGACTTGTTCCGTAGAAATGGTAATGCATTTGCATTTCCCGCCAAACACCGCTGCCTTGCGGTTAGGCTTTTGAGCCAAAGGCTTTGGTTGAGGACCCTAATCGTCCTCCTGTCTAGGTGTGGACGCCCTGGCAGTATCCCAGCCCACGTACAACCATGAATCGCACATATACAAATAAACTCATGCCCGTCCAACCACCACTTGCGTTGTTGCCAATTTCCCTCCAGCGCATACTGTATTTTATTCGGTTAACTTGCTTGGCTCATGTCCTTGTTGATTTAACAAGTCGTGTTGATCCACAACCCATCTGACTCGCAAAATTCGCTTTGGTTACCAGGAACGGGGGACAGTGTATTTCCTCGGTAAACCCATCATGTTTTTATCGGCTGGATGTCACTGAGCTGAGAAATGCATCGTCTTTCCATGTCAGCTTCCTTACATTACCTCACCAGACGTTTGTAGTTCTGGTTTCTAGTCGGCTCGAGATAGCGCCAACTTACGGACCGGAAGATCTGTGGTTCGAATATCGGATGGGTGCCAGCTATATGGCAACGAGTGTTTGTGGTTCACCTACCTGTCGCTAGTATTATCGGCACGTCTAGTTTTAGTTAACTATGCTTGCAGACGGAATCTGGGTAAGTTGTTTGGATGTGCTTACTAGTCAAATTCCACGGGCTGTAGTGTGGTTATACCGTCGTATAATATACCGAGAAAAGTTATTCCTTTGAAAAGAGGCTTTTCACTGGATTGTACGCTGGTGAAGACTAATCGATTGTTTTGGGAGCGAACTCAATTAATCCGTTAGGAATTGTGAACATCACTTCAAGTTGAAGTTTTTTAATCGCCGATTCGCAAGCATATGTTTTCTAGTGGACGCATAATTCGAACGAAACTCGAATTCATGACACCTCGTTTGTCAGGCTAGTACTCTACCAGCTGAAATCTCGTGGATTTCACTCAGGTGTGTGTGGTTGAGCCTGCGCCGGAGTTACCTTGGCCGGTAGTGCGAAAATCCGGGGCTACCGTGGATTCGACTTCCGCCTGGAGTCAGCTTGTCTTCAACAGTCTCTCCCCAGGCTCGCTGTCTCTGCACCTGGCTGTCTTCTCTATTCTAAACCGATCAGCTGTTTTCGTATCCAATGGGATCTTGATGAAATCTGCCTCGCAAATGCATATCTCGACCACTAATCAATGCGTTTAATGTCTTATCCCACTCAGAGCACGAGCAACCGAGTCACTTCCTGTTAATTTTTTTCTACAAAATGTCAACATTTCATTACGTGATTTGAGAGGAAGGCTACTGTACAGCAACTTTCGAATTAGTGCGCAGTGTGCACCCATGCTGTCCAATGATGAAGGGCTACTGTTGCTAATATGATCTCTCTCTGGTACTTCTATGTCCATTAGTTTATGTGAGCCCAACTGCCCCACACACAATGCTCCATTGAGTCTGTTTATCACTTCTTCTTTCACCACAGTCTGCTTGGAGTGCGAAGGACGAAGATGACCTGTTTCTCACTCCTTGTGGTACACCGGACAATCAATCGGATGCAGAATTGGACGAGTTGGATGCAGAACCAAGAACCGTTTTCGGTTCGGGGTTAGTTGAACTGATCGACTGTTATCGGAACGTTTCATCAAACCACGTTGATTGGTTAATTTCTTAGTCGGACCTCGTCTTTGTGCTATGCTGTTCAGTCGGGGATGTAACCAGCCACGAGCCAATGGCAGAATTTTGGACTATAGCAAACTTTTGGATCCTTTATAATTGTCGCTCAATGCAATCGTATCTGTCTGTAACCCGGTAATTGACTCGGTTAAGGAGTAAAAAGCATATATCTTGGAAAGACAGCAAATAGAACAACTGTAAAACGACTGTTTAGCATTGAGAATGTGCTAAACTTAAGGAACAAATACTCAATAGCTGATTGAAAAAGTAAATACGGACGTGCAGTTCTTGAGTGATCGACCCATAAAATGGATGTTACTCACTCTGTCGGGCACAGGCGTATCGGGGCCGATTGTTTTCATGCCTATCCGATAATGAGACTGGATATTATCTCAACTTGTTGGTTATTTTTCAACTTCTCCTAGTCCGGTGGCGTTTGCAACACGACGTTTTCCGCGTGAACCTTGTGTTTGGCCATTGTAGCGCAGAATGCAACTTTTTCACTTTTTGGTTTCTTATGCAATTTTTTGAGCATCAGCTAAGTGAGGACCGGATCATCTAGGTGGTGTCGTCACGAACATATCGACCTCCATTTCTAGCTTACTGTTCCACCAAACATCTCTCTAGAAACAAGAAACACCGGTTATACTGAAGACGGGCGAGCCACCCATTCCTCAAACATGACTTGTGAAGTCACACAGTTGTATAAGAGCCGTCGCCGTGGCAGTCCGTAGATAAAAGGGGAAATCGTACTGTCTCAGTGTTACCATCGATATTTTTCTCCCTTTATTTTTCCCAGCCCATCGGACGGTGTAACTTGCTATCCTGCCTTCCCACAAGTCAATCTCTATCAGTCTTTTGTGGTTCATCTGGACGAGCTTCATGTGCTTGTCGGTCCGTTGAATATGTTGAAAAAGTTGCAGTTGTGGACGAATCCGGAAGATTCATGTTTTCCCGGTGATACAGGTAGGCAAACCGATGATGCCCTTGTTCGTAGCCGATTTCTGTTCCTTCTGCCTGACTATTTGTTGTGTCTTGCTGGACGGTAGTGCAACTCTGTATCGGTCCCTTAGCATCCTGCTCGCCCACTATGGGTATATCAAAAGGCAAGGTAGCTCTACACAGCCCCTTATGGAGACAAAGGAAAACTATCACAACTGTATTTATAAGGTAGTCACAGAGTGTCCCACAAGGTCGTACCAGAATCTCCTTTAGGGGGCGAGGAGCGTCGAGTCAGAGGTGCTTGACTCGGATTGGCCGGCATTCTGACCAATCAGGGCATGCCTTCGTTTGCCCGTGTCCTGCACGTGACGCATCCGTCCAAATAATGTGGTGTTCGGTTGTTAGGGACGGCTGGCCTCCGTACACCATTGTTGCCCCTTTCCTACTTTTTATTCAACCTAGAAGATCACACTTTACAGCATCCCCTTCTAAGGTAGGTGATTACGGGAAAGAGGCGACTTAGATTCTTCTTGGGGTTGTGTTCTTTCTGTGTGTTGTACACACTGGTTGTGGTTGGGGTCACGACTGGAATTTGGCGAAACGAAATGATTGTTTCAATTAAGAATTCGGTCGATTTGCGATCCATTCTGCCACAACCGGTTACGTCGCACTCAGGAAGGACGTAGTGCCACTCGTCCTTGAATCACGGAATCTACACCACGTGGTGTCATGTTGACTGGCTCCTCGAGTGACGGCTTCTCAGAAGAAAGTCTCACTCATCTTGTGAACTTGTCCTTCCTCTGAAGAGCTACTTCTAGATGGATGGTAATGTGAGGAGATTTTTGGTTCAACTACAGGACGAGATTATCAGCTGGTGTCTAATATGGATGGTTTTTGAGGGGGATGGGGGGACGAATCACATGTTTGTCCACACTGAAGACCTCTTTGCGACCACATAAAGGTACTCCTTAGTTGAAGGGGGGTGCTATTTTCTTCAGCAAGGCCAATTAAAAGGTGTCTCCATAAGCAGCTTACACTACTGTGTGTCCATCCTGAGACTACCTGACATCTATGTTCAGTGCTGACATCAGTGCTGAAATTTCCACGCTTCGTTTAACACATTTTACAGTGTGTTCTTCAATAGCTTCAGTGCTAACCCGCCCCGTCTGTCAAATGGCCACTGTTGAGGACACTAAAGTTTTCTCCCTGAATGACCAGTTCATTGTGACTTAATGGGACCTCGTTATGCTATCTACTTCCCATTTTTCGGACTACCATTCTAGAAGCGAGCAATTTTCTTTTCTACAAGTCTCCATATCTCTTATCGATTGGCAACAGGTTCCCATACGCCCACCGACTGCACCGATTTCGAACAGGAAGTCCTATCGCCGACGAGTTCTAGGCTTTTGCAGCAACTGTCTATCGTGGATAGAATCAGTCTGCGTCTACTTGTCAGCCGTCGGGTCATCACCTATTCAGAGCTTGTTCGACGATACAAAACTTTGGCTGATCAGACCGGTGAATACCCTCCATCATTGTGGATTACGCTGGAACAAGAACGCTGCGTTCTCCAGCTGTCCGACTCCAAAATCCACAATTTGCTCAAGTGTCTTCGGCCAAAACATGAGGTTCCTGGTTCATATACCGCTGAAAGCAAGCAAGTCGCCACGTCAGCTTCTCCGCCAACAGCCCATTCGGATCGTCCCGAACGCTTATCTTGGTTGAGTCTGTCTCGGAGTCGAACACGATCTACAGAGACCCCCCGTGCAAACCAGACTTTGAATGATAAATGGACATGTTCCAGCTTTTCTACTCAACGGAAGCGGCTGATAGCCACATTTTCTGTGGCGGAGTTAATCGTCCAGCTGGAAAATAAAGGTCAGTTTTTTTTGGTTAAAACGTTCTTCCACGATCAGTTTTGGCTAGATGCCCTATCTGGTTCCATGTTCTTTCTTGTTGTCACGTTGCTTCGCATTCCTACTAAGAAGTAATCGATAGTCAAGACCAGTCTACAGGACATTAATAATAGCTTTCGTTGTGGGTTCTTCATTACAAAACATTGATGTCATTGATGTCTGTTCACTGATAGGAATGACGCCCAAACTGTCGCTGACCATAACACGTCATATTCAATACACTACTCATAAGGTTGCTGAAAATCCTTCGACAGCCCGCGACCGGTTTCGTCCTTCTTGGGGCTCATTGGGTAGGCTGTCAGATTTTCAAGCAACTGAAACATGAGGCGGCCTGTGGCAGCACATTCAGTTGCTTGAAAACATCATAAACGAAGGATCTAGCTGGGTTCTAGGTGAGTCTCTCAGAAAACCACATTTGTTTGAAAATGATTGTATTCTGCTAGCATGCCTTATTTGTCCTCCAGCTGAATGCGAAAGCTGTTTGCTAATGGTCCAACTTCCAGTTGACGAGATATCACCATTGTTCTACCGAATATACATTTCTTCCTCTTTTGAACACATCTCCACTAGGGCATCCAATATCTTCAACGTTGATTGGCTCCTTTGATGTTCAGCATTCGTGACGTTTCGTCTTCAGGTTTGCTTTTTTTCATCCTTCGAATCCCTTTCGCCCTAGTCGTTTTGTCCGAAATTTCTGCAAAACTGCGGGCAGACACCCGAGAAATCATTGTTCCCCAGTTGAGGCAGTCCTGCTGCTGAGCGAATCCTCTTGTCGTTTGATTGGTCATCCTAGCTACCGACCATATGCGCCAGACTCACTGTCCGTTGGGACGTCGTAGTTTTTGTTGTATGCCGAAGATGCTGTTTCGTCCTGACTTCTTGCCGAAACTTACGTTTCCTGGTCTTTCACTGGGCATCGCGTTCATCAAGTTCTATGGTCGTCCTCAGGCTTTCCATTCCTGAATGTTAGTACGTCATTGGTCTCTTATCTTTTTGGTCTTGCTTGAAGGTTACCCCACTGCCGAGTTTCGCCTGGAAGGATTCGCTGGCACCTGGATCCGTCTTACTGGCCGCGGAGCTGGCTACCAGGGTCGCATTCAGTTGCGGAACTTCTCCATCGCTGATGCCGTTACAAACCTGGGCGGGGAATACGATCTGCTTCTGGCAGCTCGCAAGGATGTTCGGTAAGCGTCACCTGTCTATCGGCTTCTTATGAGTTTTGACTGATTTACTAACCCGAGAAATACTCTCATTTGCAAATCAATTCGGTTTTTCACGAGGGGCTCAACTGAATCTCTCGTTTATGATATTCTACAACTGAAGGTGCTGCACACAGGCCGCCTCACGATTCAGTTGGGGCGATATTCTAGATATCGCAGTATATATTCATAAAGGAAACTACTCACAAGGTTGCTGAGAACTCTTCGACAGCCCACGACCGGTTTCGCCCTTCTTGGGGCTCATCAGGTAGGCGCAGTCCCCGAGTTTCCGTCAGCCTTATGTTCTACTTGCAAATGAGTGTATTTCTCGAAAACAGTCTAATTTGGGTTCAAGTAGAACATAAGGTTGACGGAAACTCGGGGACTGCGCCTAGTTGATGCGTCCCAAGAAGGGCGAAACCGGTCGTGCGCTGTCGAAGAGTTTTCAGCAACCTTGTGAGTAGTTTCGTTTATGAAAACCTATTAACCCGTTCAAAGCTACCGTTCCTCAAAACAAGATACTAAGGCTAAGCGATCTGACTCCTTTTTTTACTGTCAGAAGCTTCGATGTCACACTGGGCCGCGTCGTCAGTGATAGGTGCACACCAGCTTTGTCTGCGTGACCTTAGTTGAACCGAAGACACTATAGTCTATCTGGTCGATTACTTTTAAGTTCAATAGACAAATCCACTGATGGTCCTCTTTTGACGCGTTATCGAGCACGGAGTCTGCATTACAAACAGCGGTCAGCTTGACTGCATTAGTGTGAAAAATTGATGCCCTCTCTGGTTTATTGTTCTAATCAAAAACCGACCCTTATGACTGCATTCATTGTACAGTATTTTCCGTTTATGAAATAACCTAACGTGGCCTGGGTTCATGATGGCGTCCGAGATGTCGCGAAAAAAACGCATGTGAGTGGCTCATTCTAGGCAGATTCTTCTAATTCTGAAGGGAAAAGCGTGCTGTAAACGTTTATATACTTTGCCTCTCTTTACAAACCTCAGACAGGGTTTTGATTTACTGTCTGTGTTGAACCGTATTTGCGCCGGTTTTTCTCTTTTCCAGTCTAAATGATGATGGTCGACTAGAAGTCCGTTCTACCTCTTCTATGGATCCCAGGGAGACCCCTATTGATCCTGTTCAGAGCGTTATTCACCCATTAGTTCAACCACCGGAAGGCCATGTGCCACCAATATTGGAGTTTTCAGGTGAGCGCCATTTGACCTTTGTCATTAGACGTTATCTTAACCGATGTGTTCTACGGAACGGCTTTTTGCTTTCTTGTTCAAACGATTTGTGAAGCGATCACCGTCATCATCATTGTCAGCTGTAAGAACCACGTACTTGTCGAAAAGTGGTTGTGGCTGCCACAGTTTCGTTCACCGATGATTCGGGGAGGTGGGGTAGGTAGCTGCACATTGGAGGCGGGAGCTGCTAAATTGGCACTGTCAATGGACTGTCAAATGGGGGATTAGGAAGGAAGCTACGGACTGAAGACAATAGCTTGGATGCATGATGTGACCTGTCTCGGGGTCCCCATCCAGGAAGACGGCAATGACCAGCGCAGCTGAGTTTGCTGGTAATGGCCTTCACACTTCGCTGCCAAGTCATTGTTTGACCGCCTCTGGCTCTCTTCCACCCTTCACGTGGTTGTGCGAAAAGAGCCCTTCGTGGAAGTCGGTCGACTGGCATACGCAGCACATGGCCAAGCCAGCGCAGCCTGTGCAGTGTGATCAGTTCATCTATCGAGGGTGAGTTATTTCTCCCGAATACCATTCGACGTACTTCAGCATTGCTGATCCGTTGTTCCCACCAGATTCGGGCAATGCTCCGAAGACATCGATGGTCGAACACTGAAAGGCTTTTGACGTCCTCGGCGCGCAGCCGCCAGGTTTCTGATCCATGTAGTAATACGGAGCGCACCGCAGCATTGTAAACTCGACCCTTGGCAGAGAAGCTGATGTAACGCCTACGCCACAGGCGACGTAGGTTCGCAAAAGCTGCTCTGGCCTTCTCAATCCGGATGGAAATATCATCTTTCGCGGGACCACCGGGGCTGATACAGCCGCTCAGGTGAACAAATTTGTCTACTACCTCAATCGGTTCATCCGCAAGCATGAGGCTAGGGTTCGAGCCCACCCAGTCTTGCAGTACTACTTTACACCTTGCAGGTGTGAAGCGCATACCGAACCCCGAGGCAGAATTATCTAGATTATTTAGTATTGTTTACATTGCCACGGGGTCAGATCCTAGAAGACCTATGTCGTCTGCGTACTCGATATCTGTGAGCGGAGGCCCAGGGAGCACTTCGACCCCACAGGCATTAGAGGCTGGTAGTGAGCCTTTCATGATCATATCAACGACGAGTTTGGAGGGCGAACGTGAAATAGGACAACCCTGTCGGACACCCACGGGGGTGGCGAACCCAGGAGAAAGCTTCTCGTAGACATTTACACGGCTGCGAGAGTTGGCGTACAGCGCCTTAATCAGGGTCAAGAAATTATGGGGGACACCTTTGCCCCACAAACACTGCCATAGTGCTTGGCGGTCCACAGAGTCAAAGGCAGATTTCAGATCAAGAAAAACAACCATTGTTGGTTGCTGGAAGCAGTGTCGCTGTTCCAGAATCTGTCGGAGGGTGAAGATAT
>NW_008752107.1:256831-282477 GCF_000715545.1 Opisthorchis viverrini
GAAACTACTCACAAGGTTGCTGAGAACTCTTCGACAGCCCACGACCGGTTTCGCCCTTCTTGGGGCTCATCAGGTAGGCGCAGTCCCTGAGTTTCCGTCAGCCTTATGTTCTACTTGCAAATGAGTGTATTTCTCGAAAACAGTCTAATTTGGGTTCAAGTAGAACATAAGGTTGACGGAAACTCGGGGACTGCGCCTAGTTGATGCGTCCCAAGAAGGGCGAAACCGGTCGTGCGCTGTCGAAGAGTTTTCAGCAACCTTGTGAGTAGTTTCGTTTATGAAAACCTATTAACCCGTTCAAAGCTACCGTTCCTCAAAACAAGATACTAAGGCTAAGCGATCTGACTCCTTTTTTTACTGTCAGAAGCTTCGATGTCACACTGGGCCGCGTCGTCAGTGATAGGTGCACACCAGCTTTGTCTGCGTGACCTTAGTTGAACCGAAGACACTATAGTCTATCTGGTCGATTACTTTTAAGTTCAATAGACAAATCCACTGATGGTCCTCTTTTGACGCGTTATCGAGCACGGAGTCTGCATTACAAACAGCGGTCAGCTTGACTGCATTAGTGTGAAAAATTGATGCCCTCTCTGGTTTATTGTTCTAATCAAAAACCGACCCTTATGACTGCATTCATTGTACAGTATTTTCCGTTTATGAAATAACCTAACGTGGCCTGGGTTCATGATGGCGTCCGAGATGTCGCGAAAAAAACGCATGTGAGTGGCTCATTCTAGGCAGATTCTTCTAATTCTGAAGGGAAAAGCGTGCTGTAAACGTTTATATACTTTGCCTCTCTTTACAAACCTCAGACAGGGTTTTGATTTACTGTCTGTGTTGAACCGTATTTGCGCCGGTTTTTCTCTTTTCCAGTCTAAATGATGATGGTCGACTAGAAGTCCGTTCTACCTCTTCTATGGATCCCAGGGAGACCCCTATTGATCCTGTTCAGAGCGTTATTCACCCATTAGTTCAACCACCGGAAGGCCATGTGCCACCAATATTGGAGTTTTCAGGTGAGCGCCATTTGACCTTTGTCATTAGACGTTATCTTAACCGATGTGTTCTACGGAACGGCTTTTTGCTTTCTTGTTCAAACGATTTGTGAAGCGATCACCGTCATCATCATTGTCAGCTGTAAGAACCACGTACTTGTCGAAAAGTGGTTGTGGCTGCCACAGTTTCGTTCACCGATGATTCGGGGAGGTGGGGTAGGTAGCTGCACATTGGAGGCGGGAGCTGCTAAATTGGCACTGTCAATGGACTGTCAAATGGGGGATTAGGAAGGAAGCTACGGACTGAAGACAATAGCTTGGATGCATGATGTGACCTGTCTCGGGGTCCCCATCCAGGAAGACGGCAATGACCAGCGCAGCTGAGTTTGCTGGTAATGGCCTTCACACTTCGCTGCCAAGTCATTGTTTGACCGCCTCTGGCTCTCTTCCACCCTTCACGTGGTTGTGCGAAAAGAGCCCTTCGTGGAAGTCGGTCGACTGGCATACGCAGCACGTGGCCAAGCCAGCGCAACCAACGCAGTGTGATCAATTCGTCTATCGGGGGTGAATTGTCTCTCCCGAATACCGTTCGACGGAACTCGATGTTTTTCTATCGAGATCCAGCTATACAATCGAACTGATTGCCACCAAACAACCGATCTTATTCTGGTAGTGAGTCACGAGTAGATTACTCAAGGCTTGAATGCTACTGTTCAGGTCCCGTTGACTGATCAGCAATGTTTAGACGGGGTATCATGCCCGTCCTTCAACCACCCAATTTGAGTCACGTGATTCTAAAGTGACAGCTCACAATAAGGACCGCGTCCTCTTCTTTCCGATTTGTTTCTTTTTGAATGCAATGAGAAGATCTTTTGGAACTTTTTTAATCCCATTTTTCTCCTGCAAGGTCGTTGAATACTCTCCAGTAGTTGTGTATATGCTAGAAGTCGCAGTCAGTTTGTACCTCAAATATCCAGAAAGGGGGACTCGAATCCACAACTCTCGGGATTTCGGTTGAACTCTCTCTCTCTCTCTCATTCGACCGACCGCTTCGCCGCATGACCAGCGGGTTTTTGATTTGTACAACCAAATCAGACTCCTGTTTGCTGGTCGAAGTGTCGAGAAAACGGTGCTCGTCGCTTATAAACATAATTCGCTGCTCGTAGTTCAGGCGCACCCATCTTGCACTAGTAGAGAAGTGGCGTGTCTGTAAAGATGGGTGTATTTTGGTTAAATGGAGTTCAACAACCGGCACACCATCGATGAGCTCTAAGCTCGAATCCGGTGCTGTTTTTTGGGCACAACCATTCCAGTATTGGGTTGGGAAGACCCGTTTAAACTGGAGTGATGTAAATATCTATTCTGCTGGTGTTGTAGTGGCTCTCAGTCGATAAGGTCGAATTTGGGGCCGGTGCATAGTCACAGATTCAAATAACATTTGAAATCAGTAACTCCGGATGCCGCCTTATTCTCGGTCGAAATGCTGAAAATCTCTTGGTCCTTTGGTTAATCTTCCAGTCTGACAAGAGTGATTCATCACAGCTGCTCCCAACTTATCGTCTCATTTTGGAGTGAGTGCTGAACCTTCAACACGTTCAGGCGCAAATTTCGAACAAATTTTCAAGTGTTTGATTCTTTTTTGAAGTAATTGAAAAAGGGGCTGCGCATCTCTCCGATACGATTGACCTTGACCAACCGCCTGTCAGCACATAGGTAGGTGGCCGTAGCACGTTTCTCGGCTTTCCAGGATAGGTCGACTGTACGTCACAAGACGAATGCTCGTAATTCTCTCGATACATACGGCGACGCGATAATTCAATACAGAAAGAGACTATCCTGGCGAAGCCGGTTGTAGAATACTTCGACATATTCAGGAAAGCCCACTTGAGTGACGCGCAAAATCACAAGCCAGGGATTGTGGATTCTTGAGATTTATCAAAAGATGCGGTACTACATGTATAAAATGTTCAGAAGGGATACAAACCTCAAATTATGGGGGTTTCCGTCCAAACTGAAGTAGTGCAAGTCCAAAGAAAGCCCGAAGAAGATGGCAAATCGATCTTAGTTTGCGACATAGACCTGGGCACAACACGTGGTCACGCAAAACGGTCAAAAAGCGCGCGTAAAATATGACCGACCAAATTGGTTCGATAAGTCAAGGATTAAAAGTTCATGAGGGATTACAAATGCACATCGAGTCTATGAGGTAGACGCAGTAAACAGCAGCTTCACACAAGGGAAGGGTTTGACTGGGGGAAAGGAAATACAGTAGTTGTACTTAGGAGGTTTGCAGTCATAGCTTATGGGGAACCCTATGTTGTGCACCCTAGTCGAGTGGTCTGCCTGTGGGAAATCCGTCTGTCTGAGACGGCGTTCATTCCGTTACATTTCATTTTTGATGCAAGCAGTCAAAATAACTTGTGTAACTGAGAAGAGTGAGGATTCTTCAGAAAAAGTGTCATTTTGCTACCCCACCAGAATTGCTCAACTTCGCTTCATACTGTGACGGAACACCTGTTGGTGCAGTGATACAGCTGCGATTGTTAGTTTGGGTGACAGATTTTCCTTCACGTGTGATCGTTCATTGACAGCCGGAATTTCACCCTGTGGACGAAGCCAGTCTGTGCAGAAAAGCAGAGAAGCATTGCACAGCGGTTCCATCCCTATTGGGGATCGTTAGCACTTCACCTCTCACAAAACTCCCGGGAGTTTGTTAACCCTCGACCTCCCACCGAGTAGTTTAGCACTTTACCAATCAGTTGGTGAGCACTAAGACCGGATTGGAATTCATGTTCCATACTGTCCCTCAACCAGTATAAATATGGCTGTAAATTCCCATGAACTGAAACCGAGAATGAGTCGCATCTACGTTCTTTTCCCCCCCACCCCCTGACTCTGCGTGTAGCTCTTTCTTTGCCCTTTTTTTACCAGATCACCAAGATTCACACTTCATACGTCTTTACTTTGACTGGATTCCGCGCGCTGCCGCCAGGGATGTTGACAGCCATGTCACTCCGAGGTCCCAAATCGTTGGAACCCGTACTGTACGGCTACACCTGCACTGCTTGGACGTTGTATGTGAGTTCACCGGTGATGTGTTTTGTTTTCATTGCTTCTGGTCTGAGAGTAGCTTGGAAAGTAAGACGATGCATTTCAGAAACTGGTGACCGACTTGTCAGCAACCTTCCTGTCAATCGTCGACGGTTTCTATTGTTACTTGATTACTTCAAGTATAACTTTCTTCATAAACTCAGTCGTGTGTCTCACATCCACTCGAAGACTTTTCTAAAACCAGTACTGCAATGGTCTGTGCACTACCATCTCCAGTCATCGCATTCTTATGTGGTTGTAACACCATTCGAATCCGCTCAACAGCGGATGCCAACTATTCGTTTCTGGTCAGCTTGACCTTTCTCAGCATAGTTGCTGAACTCAGCAGGATATCCGCACAAATCAAACTGCTTTTAAAAGCGCATGAAAAGTGCAACAACGTTAATGCCCCGCTCCAGTTCTCGATCTGACTATCCAAAGTTGACGCTCTTCCACAGAACCATCAAAAGTGCAAAAAGTGTACTAAGCACCCAAAAAACAGGTCGAAAACCTTTGTACAGTGTGTGCGACATCAACGTTTGAAAAATTCGGCTGCATTGTGAACTCAACACTGGTAACCGGCATTCAACCGTACTGGTACATGGTTATCTGTCGCGTCCTTGTTTTCGACTAATCGGAGCTCAGCTTGATGCTGGACTAGGAAGCGACCCGACCTTCTGACCAATCACGTGCGGGCTAAGCCTATTGGTTGTAGGAGAG
Source organism: Opisthorchis viverrini (assembly GCF_000715545.1). NCBI lineage: Eukaryota > Metazoa > Platyhelminthes > Trematoda > Opisthorchiida > Opisthorchiidae > Opisthorchis > Opisthorchis viverrini. Next base: position 261,637 of record NW_008752107.1, read on the forward strand.
CCCAACTGCAAGCGATAGGACAATTTGGCGCAGGATTTTGCGTTACAAAAGTTATAAACATGGTTTGTACATATTCCTGTCAACCCCCTGAAGTCAATAAGTAATACTCGGTTTCGATCTCTGCCACAAAAAGAAACGAACTGGGTTTTTCGGTGTGCAATCTGGAATGTCGACAGAAAAACGTGGGAACTTTATCATATGGTAGCGCGGTTATTCCCCTAAATACGTTATTGGCCCTGAATAAGATAACATGTTAGGACCAAGAACATCGGTCACTCAATCGACTTCTGTATGGGCATTTTGTCCTGATCGATGATGGTCGGATGGAGCACGAATCGAGTGGTTACGAAGACCCGTCGCTAATGTCCAGCTAAATATGCTAAGATATTATTTTGAAGCATTGAACTCGGACCCAGCCATGTTAAGCAAAAGCTTGGCATTGAATTACAAGACGGATCCTGGAGACATCCCAGTTGGTTGGTCCGATGAAACCGGCCCGTTGCTGACTGAAGGCTATCGGAATGCAGATAGCTCTGGAAACAAAGCTGCGGACCATCAGAATACTATGAAACTTCGAAACAAGGTGCATGTATCAAATCTGTCCGCTTTAGCAGGCCCCAAAGAAGTCGACAGCATAACTCCAGGAGCATGAGTTGTTTGCCAGTAGTCGAACGGAATCCTGGCTAATAAACACCTCGGTAGTCAACTAATAAAAATTAGAATAGCGCATTCATTCATTCGTTCGTATTATCTATCGGAAAACGTGACTTGGCCAAAAAACCCTCTTGGGACCGTTGGGGATATCAGTATCTCCCAAAACTCTGTATCTTTGTGTGTGCTAACGGGAAGCGACCCGACCTTCTGACCAATCACGTGCGGGCTAAGCCTATTGGTTGTAGGAGAGCCCAACTGCAAGCGATAGGACAATTTGGCGCAGGATTTTGCGTTACAAAAGTTATAAACATGGTTTGTACATATTCCTGTCAACCCCCTGAAGTCAATAAGTAATACTCGGTTTCGATCTCTGCCACAAAAAGAAACGAACTGGGTTTTTCGGTGTGCAATCTGGAATGTCGACAGAAAAACGTGGGAACTTTATCATATGGTAGCGCGGTTATTCCCCTAAATACGTTATTGGCCCTGAATAAGATAACATGTTAGGACCAAGAACATCGGTCACTCAATCGACTTCTGTATGGGCATTTTGTCCTGATCGATGATGGTCGGATGGAGCACGAATCGAGTGGTTACGAAGACCCGTCGCTAATGTCCAGCTAAATATGCTAAGATATTATTTTGAAGCATTGAACTCGGACCCAGCCATGTTAAGCAAAAGCTTGGCATTGAATTACAAGACGGATCCTGGAGACATCCCAGTTGGTTGGTCCGATGAAACCGGCCCGTTGCTGACTGAAGGCTATCGGAATGCAGATAGCTCTGGAAACAAAGCTGCGGACCATCAGAATACTATGAAACTTCGAAACAAGGTGCATGTATCAAATCTGTCCGCTTTAGCAGGCCCCAAAGAAGTCGACAGCATAACTCCAGGAGCATGAGTTGTTTGCCAGTAGTCGAACGGAATCCTGGCTAATAAACACCTCGGTAGTCAACTAATAAAAATTAGAATAGCGCATTCATTCATTCGTTCGTATTATCTATCGGAAAACGTGACTTGGCCAAAAAACCCTCTTGGGACCGTTGGGGATATCAGTATCTCCCAAAACTCTGTATCTTTGTGTGTGCTAACGAACTTCCGACATTTTCCAAGGTCAAAATATGAATATATATATATATATATGCATATGTTGTTTTGATCATTAAAGTTGTTTCCCAGGTTTTTTCGTCTTCTAACTATTCGCCGTGCTAGGAGTCTGGATCGAGCAACATAGCTGGGGATGGAATATTGTAACGGTCCGCATATCTCATTGTTTGCTCAATGCGTGGTCGAACCGTAACAGGGATCACTCTGTGCTCTCCAATAGAAATGTACATATTGACGCTTCCTGGACTGTGAGCATCCTACTCCGATGAATACGATTAATCTATCTATTAACAGTCGGGAGACATCCACTGCTGCCCCATTACAACACGATGCGTAAAATAGTTTCTTAGATGAGCGGTTTAGATTCGTCCATTTGAATGCGTATTCCGGTGACATGCTTTCCCCATTAGGAAATTGTTCTTCTCATTTGGTTTGGATATCCGCCGCCCGAGCGCACTCACAAGTGGAATGTTATTACACTTTGGGTGTCGTCACCTGCTGATGATATGTAATCCCAGGTATCGAACGCGTCAGGGTGCCTAAACAAACCAGTCTGTGGGATTGCGATGTCACAATAAGCTGCGCGTGAGCGCAAATGACCTCAGATCAAGCATATGCGTCGTATCTGGTGGGCGACCTACCTTCGTAGGTTGATAGTTAAGCAAATCACCATATTGGTTGGCTGATGCGCTCGAATCTGATGAACAGATGCAAGACGAGACTCCTCGTTCGAGGGCCGGGACACAACGAATAGACTGCAGTCAGTATGCAGCACATCATCTTTAAGTTATCTGAATGGCTTTCGTGGATTTGATCGAGACGTAACCTGCATTGTCTTTGCACAAATTCACGAACCCAGCTTCAGGCCTGTAAACGTTACATGGGTTCAGCCGAAGCGTCCCACTCCCGAGAACGGTTCAGATGTCCCCTTGTTTTAATGGTTTAATTTTCTCCTGCGAACGGTTAGTTTTGAAAGCCGTTTTGCTTCCATCGCAGCTATTAGGTTCGTTCGGGCTATTTGTCTTACCACGTGTTCCTTGCGTCTCTTTCTCTCTTTGTCGTGAGCGCAGCTAGGATGCGACCATAGCCCCTTGAACTGAGTTACTTTCGCTTTTCATTGCTCTGTAGTTAATCCCACAACTCTCGGTGAAATCTACAACTGTGTCTACTATCTGACCTCGTTGTCTGAGATCTTTCCGGGTTCGTCCAGACCATCTGATGAGCCATCATCGGCGTCGTCCTCATCCTCGCTACCCTCAGCGATCCAGCAGATCACCCGCTTGACAGTCGACAGATTCAGCGTGTTGGTGATCAGAGTTATTCGACCTACCCCCACCACCGACGAGGCCATGTGTCATGGAAACGTTTGCCGTGCGGAACGAATTGTGCTTACAAATTTGGACGAAATCGATATCTGCTCCGAATCTGGTCAGTGACCCCCCCCCCTCATAGTTATAGACACTTCTTTAGTATAACACCTAGCAGGACAGAACTGAAACTAAAAACTGACATCCTCATTGCACTCTGACGCTATTATGCTCTTGGCTACCACTTGTGTACGTTTGTCTAGAAGTTTTTGATGCATCTCAAGTCGATTTCGAACGTCCAGGCATCCCTGTTGCGTTGTGTGACGATCAGTGAAGCCGTCACTGTTGTTGAGTTTTTTCTAGGATGTAATCTTAATAAATAAGTCAGCCGTTCAGCTGTAACACTCATTCGGTGCCTAGCTGCTATGCCACCCAAAGGGTGCTCGTCGGCTGGGATCCTGTCAGTTTGCACAATCCTAGACATGGGAAATCGACATACAGAGGTCCGCGGAACTCCGGTCGGTAAATTCGTGCTCTAACCACTGAACCATCTTGCCCCTTGGACAACTGATAGGCGAGTGCAATTCTCGATAGATATGCAAGGTATACGGTCAGACAGGGAATCGGATACCATCAGTTACTATCAGCCCGAGCACCTCGGGACCTTGAGCCTTTTTCAAAGGTCCACCTAATCGTTCTTACACGAGTAGCATTCTGTCACCGTCTTAAACAGAAATCGTGCCGCTGGTGCAGACTTGATGCTCGGGGATTCCAGAGCTGCTCGTAGAACCTGCGTCCCGAGGTGTTTCACATATAGTCCTCCGGCTTTTTGTTCTTGTGGATTCTCATTCTTTCACGTTTGTAAGGCTGGTCAGAATTAACTATTGCCATATCGGAACCCTAAACATAAGGTTTCTGATAGCCCACTACCGATTTGTCACTCTTTCGGTAGGTGTAGTCCCCGGGTTTCTGTTAGTCTTACGTTCTACTTGAACCCAGATTAAACGCATTTCGCGAACTACACTCATCAACGGACGACTCAGCTGGCTGGCATTCTACCCGAATGAGTGGTTAAATGAATGTGCTCCGCGAATAACCATTGCCACGTTCGATGTGTTCACTATTGCGAATAGACTCAACTGTTGAGTCTGTATACTCGGCTTGTGGTAAGTGCAGACATCCGTTAGCCGCCGAGGCGTTAATGTTTGCTGCCGACATTCTCTCGCAGAATTCAAGCTGGCTGGACAGTCGTATCTTGATTGGCCTCTAATGACGGCCTGTATATTGTCACGTTCACAATTAGTAAACCTGCCTAATCTATGCAGAGTCGTTTGGATGTCGTTTTGGACCTAGGGTGCTGTCTACTTATTTTACAACAAAACGTTATGTGAACGGGTGAAACTACGAATGATAGGTGCAATGTACAGTGTGAGCTGGCCAAATATACTTTGATTCATTAGTCCCAAGCGGCAATTTCCAGCAAAAACAATGGAGATACTATTCCCTTACTCTTAAAAACATGATAAACGAGAGATTCTGCTGGGTTCCAGGTGAGTCTCCTGCAAAACCAAATTAGTTGGAAAATGAGTGAATTTCGCCCATTTCGTGCGATCTAGGTTCAACTAGAACATCCGGTTTTCGGGATACGGGAAGTGCGCCTACCTGATGAGCCCCAAGAAGGGCGAAGCCAGTCGTAGGCTGTATTTTCAGCAACCTTATGAGAAATGTATTACCTCCATACATCTATCGCGATATCTCGAATATCGTTCCAACTGAAACATGAGGCGGCCTGTGTGCAGCACATTCAGTTGCTTAAGAAAATCATAAACAAGAGATTCAGCTGGGTTCCAGGTGAATCCCCTTCAAAACCAAGTTGATTTGCTAATGTTGGTCTGTCCAATTAGGTTCCAAGTAGAACAGAAGGTTGACGGAAACTCGGGAAGTGCCCCTACCTGATGAGCCCCAAGAAGGGCAGAACCGGTCATGGGCTGTCGAAGGATTTTCACCGGCCTTATGAGTAGTATATTACGTTCCCTTATCCCGATATTTGGGAGTAGGTTTGCGATACACACCTAGTTCTGCCCTCTGGAACGTGTTTTATGCGATTGTCGCACAGGTGATGTGATCAAAAACCCTTTCTTTTGGATTTTGTTTCAAACGGATAGCGCAAGTGTGGTTTGTAGGAATGTTTCTGCAACCGAATTGACTTGGCGCTGTGTTCAGTTCGGATACGTACTCTATTCAGTCATTTAACCTGTACTTCCCAGAAAATATCCTCTCTCCCTGTTATTTCTCCACTCTATAGATCTCCGTTCTCGAACAATATCATTTCGACTGAACGGCCTGCGCGTCCTAGATCTCACACAGAATTCTCTCAGGTATCGTTATCTCCTTACCGCCGGCATCGTGTCAAAAAGTATCGGAACATCTTCCGCCTCGGTGACCGACCGAGGAAACTCACCGGTATTTATGAACTTGAGGTGGCCGACTTCGGATGCTGACCACAAGAAGGGATTGCCTTCAGAGCTTTCACTATTCCTTCCACATTTCACGTATGTGCATTCTGCCTCAACACTGGAGCAACTAATATCATGGACGCAAACTTTACCGACATGGCGAATTGACACCAAGCTTGTTCCTCCACGGGCTCCCTCAGAAACGAGTCGCTATTTATTTTCACTACCCGTCTGCTGCGAACTCATCCAACCAGTTCTGGTCATACCAGACCGAACAGCTTCTTCAAGTCGTGCACTTATTGCCCGACTTCAAAACGTCCACCTTTTCAATCCAGATTGTCCGTCCTTGTGCCCCAATCGCTTGATTCACTGCACAAGTAATCGTGTGTGCACGCGATTCGATTCGGCTGAACTGCTTTTCGTTGAGTTCGCGAAATTCCCCGCCCTTCATATATCGTCACCCGTATTGGTCGAACGCATGCTCCACTTCTATCGGTCCGTGATTTGCCCTAACTCAAGTCGACAATCCAGTGGGGCTGAACAAATTTTAGCACCGATCTCAGGTTGTGTTTGGGTAAGTTCCGTCACCGCTAGTTTTCCCCTTAGTTACAGTATTTAACGGCAGGGAACCTACAGAATGGGGCGAGATGGCCCAAGTGGTTAGCGGCTCATCCAACGCATGCCAGCTGGTCCGATGTTGGATATCAACGGCCACTGCGAACAAATATCCAAAGCGCTACTCACAGCCGGAACGTCTGTCTACGGCAAAACTCAGCCAACCTCATCCAAACATTGGATCTCTGATAAGACCATTGCTTTTCTGGAGGCCCGGCGACAGGTTTCTGCTGGTCGCAACCATAACTCAACCTGACGCCAGGTAAAACTTAGTATTCACACGGCCTGGTGAAACCGAATGGCCATAGAAATGGAAGTTGCACAAGACAGAAACGTTCGCAGGTCGTCAAATGGTCCTCATAAGCCTCTTGTCGGCGAAACTTATGAACCGCTTACTTGTCGTACAGTGGTTCTCGCTGCCACAATTTTGTTCACCTATTTTCTGGGGATGTGGGGTAGATAGCTCTGCACTGGAGGCGGTAAGTGATGTAACTGATTCATAAGTACGGTGTTGTTGGGGCGGGACGGCCGAAGTGGTTAGAGCGCGAATTTATTGGCCGGAAGGTCCGTGGTTCGAACCCGACCTCTGCCTCTCGACTTCCCCTGTGTAGGCTTGAGCAACCTAGCAGTATCCCAACCTTCGTGCTTCCTTCGGGCAGCATGGCAGCTAGGCACCGAAAGGGTGCTACAGAATAACGTAGCAACATTATGGCTTTTCCCCCGTGGGAAAAGTTTTATCTGACGCATGGTGCTCGCTGTGACCGCCAGCTTTCTGATGATTCACTGTCACTAGTCGTTGCAATAAAAGACCATCAAGTGGTCGGTGATGATTCCCAGTAAATAATCCCTCTCCTTACAACAATTCCTTTTTTCAGCTTTCGTCACCCATCTCAGGTTTCCACCTTCCACTATGGTATACCTCCACCGCCCGTCCGTCTGACTTATTTTCTGACTCATCACCCGAATCCCTTGACCCGTCACTCGCCTCGGACCAACCCTCTTCATCATCATCCAACAATTTGGAACCTTTTCTCTTGGAGCTGAAAGTCGAGCGTGCCGTACGCATTTACCTCACCAAGCCGGTGTGTCTGCACTTATCCAGATTTCTTCTCAGTGTTTCCACACTTCGGACTCAGTTCAGTGACACGGGTGGTTCTTTGGAGGTGAGTTCTTTCCGTGTTGCTCTATATTCAATGTTCAATGGGCAGCTTTCTTGGATTTGTCATAGCGTACAGCTTTGTTCTATCCGACCCAGCAGTGGCCCAGCGGTGTATCTAAGCCACGACTGCGTTTTGATTCAAATAATCCCTTCTCCTTATCAACTGAACGGTCGGAATCACATGTAGTGCGCAAATTGATTAGGGTTTACCAATTCCTACAACCACGTTTGTCCTTTGTTGTTCCATCTTTTTAGGCCGTAGCGTTCCTCTAGTATAACACGTTTCTTGAGAACGTCAGCTGCCTTTGAACTCCATCTGTTGGAACTATATCCTAACGTTCCAATTGTTCTGCAACTCTTCCGGGTCCAGTATCTTCGAATACAGCTGTGAGTCCAGGGACACCATAGCTGTACACTACATCCATTCAGATTTAACACCCTTTCGGTGCCTAAATGCCATGCCACCTGAAGGTAGCACGAGGGCTTGGATACTGCCAGGTTGCCCAAGCCTAAACAGGGGAAGTCGAGAGGCAGAGGTTGGGTTCGAACCACGGACCTTCTGGTCAGTAAATTCGCGCTCTAACCACTTGAGTCATCTCGCCCATACCTTTGACCAAAAGAAAAGCGAGTAGAAACCAAAGCAGTATCGTTAAGAGTGATGAGCCGTGGAGATGGACCAAGTGGTTAGAGCGCGAATTTACTGACCGGGAGGTCCGTGGTTCGAACCCGATCTCTGCCTCTCGACTACCCCTGTCTAGGCTTGGGCGACCTGGCAGTATTCCAGCCCTCGTGCTTCCTTCGTATGGCTTGGTAGCTAGGCACCGAAAGGGTGCTACAGCTGAATGATTTTTTTACACTACAATAAGTTTCTTCCGAAATTTGAACTTCATGGACTCGTTTTCGGTGTGTTTTCTCCAGAGTGGCACACAACTTCAAGTCTGAGTCCTTAATTGAAAAGGTCTATGGTTCGAGTCCTCTCTTGGGTCCACCGTTCTTTTTGTCGCGAAATAAATGATGTGGCATTATGTTAGGCTCCACTCTCCCTTTTCGCTGCACTATATTGGACAGATCGGTTTCTCTGTTACGCCTTTTTTCATTTCGTATATGCACCTCTGCCACTTCAATGATGTAGTTCTTGTTATTGAGCTTACGATCAATCCGGGTCATTCGCCCGTGCCTTGTCTGAAGGCCGTGCTGAAAGAACTGAGGCACATGGCGTTCTTATGGACGAAATGCACCTTTAGTTATGTTATGCTCGTGTTCACGAATCTGCAGTGGCGCCCCACTTTTCTCTCGCCTTTCTCGTTTTAGCCAGTTTCAATGGATTCTCCCAAAAACCGGATTTCTTTTTGTCTGTCATTACCGCACCTGCAACTTGATACTATGGCCGATCTCGATATCAATCCGGTACCCCTGGCATGTCTCAGACTCAATGACGTGGTTGTGAAACTAACCCAAGCATCCAACACAACCCCTCACCTTTCGTCTTGTGGTGAACTTTTTGCCCGGGATGTGGTGCTCTGTGATATGCTCCCAGTCGAAAACGGATCAACGCCTAATGTGGATCCCATTTTATTGTCTGTTCTGCCAGAAAACGCAGAATCAGCAGCGGTCTCAAAAACCGCTTCAGCGATTACTACCTCCTGTCCAGATCTGACTTCTAACTGGGGTAGGGAGTCGAAGATACACCATACTTCAGTCGGTTCATGTTCCCATGCAATTTCAGACGATCAGGTGAGTAGCCACACCAGTAGTATCTGTGAGTGCTTGAAGCCAATTTCTGTCTGTGCGGAAGCTCCCTTCAATGTAGATTAATTTAAGAAAAGCTTTGTTTCCACTGGAATAAAAATATCCTTACCCGGCGCAATTGAGTCGGATGAACGTAATTCTTTTTCTGTTTCGAACAAGATATAAGTTGACCAGAAAGCATTACAGCGTAATCTGGTTAACTTCACGGAGACTCGTTCCAGAGAAGGACTTAGTAAACAATAGGTAATTTTAGGGAAATACACTTATTTGCAAACAAATTTGGTTTTGCCAAAGACTTACCTGGAACCCAGCTGAATCTCTCGGTTTTGATGTTTCTAGGCAACTGAGTGTGCTGCACCGGACCGCGATCTTCGAGACATCGCGATACATGTATATACGGTAATTTTTTGTTTGGGCAACGTTTCGCTTTTAACACAAAAACTTCATCAGGCCAGGTGGGTGGGTCACCGAGTTGACCAGGTTTTAAGACAGACGGAGAACTGATCACTAAGACGTCTTCATATTAGCGCACCAGATCAGTTTTGAGTGTCAATTAACGAGTCTTGTCGGTTAGTATCGTCAAAATCTTGTGTTGGTGGATGATGGAGTTTCGAATTAGTTCCCATAGGGTTTGGTTCCTTAATCTTCCACTTCAGGTTGGTTCCATTGATGGCTCACCGCGGGGGCCACTGGTGGATTTCGTTGGTTTTTGTGGGCTTGTGGGTGTTAGGGGGGAGGGAATGTGGATGAGGTCAAGTGGAACATCAGATGATGACTACTACTCCTTCTGATAACCGCCCGACTGATCCGAAACCGTCCTCTACACGCTTGCCAGCTCCACGTCTTCTATTCTATTAACCCTGGGGTGCTTGGTTATCTGCAGCGTCTCAGCCATCAGTTTCTGCGACGTGCGCCGTCGTCCTCGCCTCAAAACCCCAGTATTTTCGTGTCCCTTGTCCAGTGCATGTTACACACCAATATTCAGCTGATGAACTGGTACTCAACGGAGAGCTTTATGCACAAAAATATAGAGGACACACGGAAAAAAAATCTTGCGATAATCCCATTGATTCAGTGTAACCATACAGATAACCATTCGTAGATCTCTAGCGTTTCCGCTTATGGGAATACTGCAGCAGTCCATGTCTCTTTTCTTCCTCTTAAAGCACTGTGTGTATGCTGACCGATTCGTGTTATAATGTGGGGATAATTTGCGATAACCAATAATATATTCGCTTTGTTGTTTCAGTTGGCGATGTGTGAAGCGTGTTCTGCATATGACACTTTTGCTAATTCACTACGGCTGTTACACACAGCTGCGCTGCGTATTCAACTGCTCATGCTGTCCAATCTGGTTGATTCAGGAGTTCCAGAAAAATTTGGTCAGGTAAGTTGGGATGACCTTGTCTCAGTACAGTCCACTCACAACATTGTATTCCCTAGCTGCCATGCCACCCAAAGAAACCGTGAGAGCTGATATATTGCCAGGTTGCCCAAGCCTAGACAGGATAAGTCGAGATGTAGAGGTCCGGTTCGTACCAGGGACCTTCCCGTCGGTAAATTCGCGCTCTAACCGCTGAATCAGCTCGCCCCGTGGTAACTTGAACTCAAACGTTTCGCCACGAGCATTGATGATCAATGTGATTAACTCGCACTTAGATAGATTATGATGCCACTGCTTCTTTCCATCGTGGGCCCCACATCACATGGTCACATGTGTTGAGTGGTTTATCGAGTAACGACATGATTCCGCTTACGGGAGTGTCTAAATTTATTATCCTTGATGGATTATAATAGGCACTGATTGGTGAACCGGTTTGAGCGTTTGCGCATCAGGCTTGCTACGGGGAGATCGAGGCACTCAAGTTACCCATTGTCCTTTAATTCTGCTTGTCTTTTGCGTTGCGCAGTTTGTAAGCTCTCAAGTGAACCAATTTTCACCGAGGGTGTGACCATCCTCCTTGGGCTGTTGTTGTGTATTGCTGAACGGTAGTGCAACTCTGTATCGATCCCTTGGCTTCTTGCTCCGTCCACCATGGTATATCAAAAGGCACGGCGACCCTAACCAGCCCTTTATGGAGACAAAGGGAAATTATTACAACTGTTTTTATAGGATAGTCACAGAGTGTTCCACAAGGTCGTGTTAGAAGCACCGTGAGGGGGCGAGAAGCGTCAAGTCAAGGATGCTCGACTCGGATTGGCTGGCATTCTGATCAATCAGGGCATGCCTTCGTTTGGTCCGTGTCCTGCACTTGACACATCCGTCCAAATGATGCGATGTTCGGTTATTAGGGACGGTTGGCCTCCGGACAAACTTGCTCATTCGGTTCGACTTTAATGCAGACTCGCTGGTGACCAAAGAATAGCTGGAACTGGTGAATCCGCGGACTTGTCCAGAACATCGTAGCTTAATTTGCTAGGCCTGCCCTGGATATCTCTGTAGCATTCAGTCGACAACAACTTGAGAAATTGTCCTGAAATGTGCACAGAAAACTTCGTCGGACCAAATCGTTCGTTGAAATGTACCTTGTCCTGTAGCACGTGTGAACAAATATATCGAAGGCAGGGAACAGGTTGAGTTGCCGATTCCGGTATCTGTACATTGCATCTGTTAAAAAAATGTGTGATTTTATCTTTCATTACCAAGCCAATTGTTTGCATGCAATGCAGAATTAAATCCAACAAGTGCAAAAATACCTAGCTTCTGAATAAAGCTAGACAAGCAAGCAGTGATTCTCGTAGGCTTGTTTTTTTGCGTGGTCTTTTCATGGCTAATTGCTTCAATGTGAATACCAGAGATCCAAATTCTGTAGCGTGTCTAATGCTCTCTAAGCGGTATGTCATGACCAAGAACACAAGGCTGCGGATCAGATGTCTCTACGTGAAAGAATGCCATCCGTGCTTTGTGAACAACGATCGATTGTGTGTAATCACTGCTGGTTTGTCTTGTCGAACGTAGACAAATGTGCGTAAACTGAGGGAAATTTTCAAGTGAACGCAGCACTTGAATACCTTTGGAACAACACAGTCTTGGTATTTCAGACTTTATTGTATTTCGTCCCGATACTTGCCACCTGTTATATCTGCTGATTCGCCAATCTGTGGTATCTGCTGCTGACCCGCTCTAGTGCCTAGTGCCGAAAAAAGGCTCACGGAAGGGAACACAATAGCTATATTCCGAACAAGCGAGTGCGAGAGCGTGAGTGTGTGCGAAAAGTACAAGGGTCTCAAGCTTTTTATTGGAAGGACACTGTCTGAACTTGATCCAATGCTGACGCACACTGTCTGGCCGCGACGTGATTCGTATTGCGGGGACGTTGTCTAACCTTGATCAACGCTGACTCGCGCTGTCTGAGTCTGATACACGGCTGTGAAGCGCTACATATTGAGGGGGTGTTGTCTGTCTGGTCAACATCTAGCGGAGCTGAGAGTCTCAGTAGATTTCGGGTATTTGGTGGTTGCTTTCAGGAAGCTGGCCTTCCTGATACCACCTGTTCAACTTGGTGCGCTTTTTGTTTAGACAGCTTCGCACCATTGCTGTGTGGTGTTGACAGTTCTGTAGATGACCCGAACTTTTGGCCAGGTTAACACTCAACATTTGGTAGCACTCCTTGTTGGACTTTGCTCCAACCGGTGCCATGTGCTTAACGATCGAATGGCGAACGTCTGGGTGGCACTCATTTGTTTGAACGTCGTGCGAGGAGATTATATGACACCCAGTCGACATTTCGTCCTTTCAATGAAACTAATCTATGCTGAAAAGCCAGGAAGCACCGTACACCTGTTCCTTCCATATTGGTGATCCTCAACATTGACATGCCACGAAACTCGGAGTGTTGAAACCGTGACCTTTGACAAGTAGTTAAACACTAAACAGTTTGACCCAGTTATGCGGTTTCTGTCAGTGAATGCTAGTCACACAACTAGTCATGCGCTCGAGGTCGACAGGTGAATCATTTAAATACTGGCTAAAGGTCTCGAGTTCAAAATTCTTTACCGGAGTTTCGTGAGATGCGCACTGCCAATGATTCGCAACAGAGATGAAACAGTGGTTCATCTTCAGTGCTTTTCAGCATAGGTTGGCCTTACTGACAAGACGAAATCGCAGTTGAAAGGTTCCCATTTTATTTTCGGTTTGTGATGTTTGGTTTTTCTGGATTTGCTTTTTTTCTCCGCGATTTTTTTCCCGAATTCGCCACTGAACATATTGAGATATGTTTGTCTGATCGTCCAGGATAGATTTACGACTTGATCGACGTTAGTACAGCACTGAAGTGACGTTGACCTTTTCTATTTTTCTCGTATAAAGAACCTTGGGGTCAGTATTTATGTACTTTCTGATGTTAGCGACCGTAAGTATCTAGGAATCAGTTTATCCCCATCTCAACTTGGATTGTTCACAGCCTTTTCGAGCGTTGGAAGTGCGTTTTCTGTTGAGAACCTACATCAACATCACATTTTTACACATTGTATTGTATTGTATTGTATTGTGCGCTTTCATGCGTAAAATGCTGTATTCCATTTTCTCACCATATTTTCCTTGCTACTTAAGAAGTAACATCGTCTTTTTTAAACGAGACTTGAAATTCGACTCCCTATGTTTCTGTGCTCACATATCGCCCTTCAAAGATGTATTTTCTTGTTTGTTGACCATTTTGTTTATGTATTCCGATCTCTGCACTTTGATCTCGGGTCAGGAATGTCTTAAAATCCTACTACGTGCCTTTTACGTGGAATAATTCAACCGACCACAACGACAAGGAATCCATCTGCTTCCTTTTTTGTAGCTCATCGGTCATCAATCCTCGGGGTTCCTAGGCTTTGATTTCGGGCATTTTGTTCCGTTGTGCTTTGTTGTTAGTTATTTCTAATCATGTTCCTGATAGAACTATTTTGCTATCCTGTTGGATGAGCGGAAAATGATCAATGTACTTTTGTGAAACTCTTAGTTGGCTCTGGAATTGTTGATTTACCTACTGGTACTGATCAATGACGATCAGGCTTGGAACCTTTCTCAATCCGAAGGCAAAACTATCTTCTGTTTCTACCATTCAGGCAAAGCGAATGATTTATGTCCAATGCAAGCAAGTGTTATCCCGATTACGTCCACAACCGTGGGTTCTACTACTGGACTTTTTGAGTTTTTCGAGCCCCGATGGTTCTTCGTTTGACACCCGTCTACGGTCTTCCTTGAGTGAGTTTTTTTTTCAAAATTCTGATTTTGTCGTAACTCATAATTTTGATCGTTTTGCGATTCAGGTTTGCATCTTCATGGGGGGGGGGTGATTTCAATTTTCACTGCCTCGTCTACTATTGTGATAAAGCAACAAATGTCTTGCGTCAATGCGTTCTGCATAAAACGTGAAAACCCGCATGCCACGTGACCCTTTTCGTGTCATGGTACTCACATGATCGATGAAGACTCTGGACAACACGGCGCCGGTTTTTCTCTTCTCAGGGCTCATCGCCTACTTTCAATTTCCTTCTTTGTTTGTTGGATTTTCCTCTTATCTGATTTTGTGATGTCGCAGCCCAACGAAGTGGAAACCTCACGATGGAACGTCGATTTTGCCGTCTGCAAAGCCCTCTCCTTAGCCAGAATTGTTTGTGGGTCTTTGAGCCCACCACACACATCGAAAGCCCAGACAAGTCATTTGAGCTGCTTCCGGTGTTTTTTATTGGACCGATAGGAATACACATGCATCATCATATCATAAACGAGAGGTTTAGTTGAGTCACGCGTGAAAACCAAATTGATTTGCAAATGAATGTATTTCTCGAAAACAATCCGGTTTGGGTTCAAATAGATCATAAGGTTGACGGGAATTCGGGGACTGCGCCTACCTGATGAGCCCCAAGATGGGCGAAACTTGTTGTGGGCTGTCGAAGAGTTTTCAGCAACCTTCTGAATGGGTTCCTTTATGAAAACACATCCATCCTGTTTTAGATATCCGGAGTTCAACTGTTAGCACAACAGAAGCGATGCACTGGTGCCGGGCTCTGATCGGAGCGAAACTCTAGTTCCGTGGTTCCCCTCGTTGATATAGACTTACCAGAAAAGTAGTACCAATATTGAAGATTGACTCTACGACCCACAGTAATGTGGATGAGACGTACGTAAATCCTCGGAACTTTAAGGTGTTTCCACCTCGCTATGTAACTGCTTGTGATCGATCGGTGACACACTCGTATGCCGACCGTGGTTCTTGCTTTCTGTCGGCCTCCAGTGTGTATTGTCCTGAAAAATGACGCTTCAGAGCCGATGGTTCTGGTAAAAAGACACATGAAATCGGTCATTTTTTCGTGTTGGTTCCAGGGGCTTGACTCTTTCTTGCATCACATCAGTCGATTCCGTGGAATCTCTCCGCCTTGTTATGTTGAGTCCACAAGCGAAAGATTGCGGGACGTCGATTGAATGAAACAAACCTTGTTTCGGCAATCTGAGGCTCGGGTTAAATGAATCCTAAGCTATTGTATGTTTTGGACACGGGATTCGATCGCCTATCAGCGAACTCTGAGCGATAATTGTAGAATTTTACATTTTTAATTAACCTACTACTAAAACTGGCACTTTCATCCTAGGTAGGTTTGCTTTTGCGTGATGTAAATTGTTCAATTTCAAAAACATTTCATAAAGCTTCCAGTGAAATTGCTACATGAGATAAACGACCATATGGATGTAAAATCCATCTTCATGGGGGTCCCCACTGGCTACTCACTTTCATGACCATTGTGAATGTCAGGACACAGTTTCCGTGAACACTTGTTTTTTCTTCAATTGCTTCCACTCCCTGTTTTGTCGTAGATCTTTCAGAACAAATTCCGCCAACCAACACCAGTGCGACCGCATCTACAATCTCCGAACCAACCCTCATCTCCATCAATGCAGACGCGTTCGAGGTTGTACTGACGACCACCTCATGCGATGATCCGAGACCGTGTGACCTGGCCAAATTTAGTGGTCACACTGCGCGTCTCTGCTTTCTGGATTTTGTTGATCAACTTGAACCGTATCTTTCTGTCGATCGACAGTTCACACCGGACAATTTCCCGGGACCGTACCTGTTTATGGAAGGCGGTTTGGGCGATTTAGTGGTACGTAGACCGCCTTTTTCCAACAAGCTCTTTTATATTGTTCTCGGAGTGAGTCACACTTCTATTATTGAGCAGTCACCGAAGTGAGACCTGAGCTGTTTTCCAACCAGCCGTCAGCCTGGGAACTTGACTGTGCAGAACTTACTTAAGTAGTCTTGACAAGTCGTCTGTCCTCTTGGGCTTCGGAACTTTCTCAGTTGACACTCGGTTCGATTCCAACACCATGCTTCCTATCTTCTGTTCTATGCAACTTGACAACTGGTTCGGGTATGTAGCGTAACTAGTTAGACTACTAGCCACCAACTGTTTAGCAGGAAAAATCAAACTGATCACTTGCGCACGTGTGTTCAGTGTGTGCATCTCTATTAGGTGCAGTGGGTAACCCAAAGGCGGTTACTTCTATTCCCGTCTGACCATGCAAGGCTGACTGTGCCCTTCGTATTAATCTGCCTTACGCACCTCGGAACACGTTGTGCAACTCGACACTCAATATGAAGGTACCCACACGCGTTAAACTTGGTCAGATCACTGATGTTTCTTTCTTTCACGCTGGAACTCTCCATGTTATTTCCCTTACTGCAGATCACCACAAATTCAGCCAACGATTGTTCACTCTACAATGAGCGTTTCCGCATACGATCTCCTGCGGAATTATCTGTTGATTCAACCCTACGCTTCCGGCTACTCCGTTCTCTTACACCCTCCCCTGGAAACCTAGAAATCAATGGTTATATCTGGGCACGTATAGCCCCATCAATCTACGTTCACATTCAATCTTTTATGATCGCTTTGTTGGACTCGATCGTTGAACTTTTCGATCTACGTGACATGTTTTCCCGAGCAAGGAAGTCGGCTGAAGGTCAGATGGTTAGTGATTATGTGGATTTCTTGCTGAACCATGGTAACTTATCTATGCCTATACTATACTGCTGTAACGGTGATACTACTGTTGGGGGGCATGCGAGTAGTACGTTTTCTTGCAAATTTGCTTTGTGTGCGGATATCTGTTGCGGAATTTGTGGATTCGCTTTGTAGCATTTTCTTGGATCTGAGCAACAGTCAATGAATATCCAAGAAAGTTCAGGAAGACGTGTTCGAGGAGAAGATGGATATTCAGTTTTTGTAAACAAGATCATATGAGAGCTTTGCTTCCCTGTCCAATAGTCTATAACTGGCCAGTTGGCATTTTCTAATAAATAACTCCGCAGCGAAGGCCTTCTTCTTTTCACTAATATACTATACCACTAAACTATATAATTCTGTACTAGTACACTATACTGTATACTATACTACTTATCTATTTCAGCTTGTGCTTGTAAGCCGAGAATCACCATGCAAATGTCCCATCGTTAGCTTGAGAGTAGCCCGCTTAACTTGGTATAACTAAGGCATTGTTTGAAGTATTGGACTGGGGAATGTGTTCTGTTTATCTAGTTGAAGTCTTGATTCAGGTCAGCTGTTCATCCGGGACTGCTGACAGATCGACCTATCGACGGCTGCTTACCTGCATCCTATATACACCAATTAGAACTATCCTGTATAGATCAATAGCCGTTCAGCTGTTGCACAATGTGTACAACATGGAGGAAGCACGAGGGCTGATTTACTGTCAGGTGGAGCAGTCGTGATCCTGGAGTTGGGCTCGAGCCTCCATCTTTCCGGTCAATAGGCTAGCGCCTTAACCACTGAGCTATTTCGAGGTCAACTTGGCGAACATCTTCGCTTCTTTGACTTCAGCTTTCATTTATCCTGCCACGAAGACACGCATCTTCGCCGAACTCCTGTCATATCTCATAACGACCCTTGAGGAGTCTATGTTTCTTCGGGGAAGCTATCTCCGACCTTGATGAGCGTATATCTTTTTCCCTGGGCTGAAACTTTATCCCCGGACACGTTTTTGGATGGTCGCCTGGCTTTTTTGTCCTTCAGCTTTCTTTTCGCTATGATCTCATTTACACTGTTTAAGATATCAGTTCCTCGCTGGTCTTACGTTGAGTGAGCACTTTTTCGTCTGAACTGAATGTGTGCAGTCTGTGCAGATCCTCGGATCTTTGATTGGTCTATTCGTCTTCTTACTTGCAGATCAATACACAGGCCCCGACCTCTCCCAGGTTTCTACTGGACATTGTCCTCGCAGATCCGCGGTTCGTTGTTCCTGTCAGTTCTCACAGTCCGGAAGCTCTTGTCGTAGTCATGGACCGATTGATGGTCAAGACCGCGTGCCTTTGTACCCACGACGAGGTAGATTTCGTGTCTCCTATCGATGAGAGCAGACGTTATCGACCACACTGCTTCCAGCGCCTTCCTGTCTCCGACCCCTTGTTCCAATGTAGGTGTTGTCCTTCCAGTTCGGCTTCACAAGAATCCAGGTATGTCGAATAGTCCCAATCGAAGTGAAATCAATCTACTCAGACAAGCCTCTACAAGCTCTGTACACTTATTTCATTCTTTTTCGAAATCATTTACAGTACGTACCCAACGAATCCCCTGATGGGTTCGAACCCGCGACCTTAGGCCGTTCGACCACAAGTGGCTGATCAGCATTTTCATGAGCTTACATTTGGACAAGACAGCATTCCTTACCCTTTAATCACTCAGTTTACTTTGTTCAGTCCAATGTTGGCTGGCTCCTCGAGTGACGACTGTCATGCCATACGAAGGAGTCACGAGGGCTGGGATACTTCCAGGTCGCCGGAGCCTAGACAGGGAGGAAGTCGAGAGGCAGAGGTTGGGTTCGAACCACGAACCTTCCGGTCAGTAAATTCGCGCTCTAACCACTTAGGTCATCCCGCCCCTTCGAGTGACGACACCTTTGAATAGAGGTATTCTCCTCTCCCAACTGAAACCTAAAACGACCCTCGTTTGTCTACAAGTAAATGTGTGATCCATCCAATGCATCGTGATCCTTCAGAATACTACCTCCTCTCCCCTCCCTCAGAACAGAGACAACTCTCCAGAAGAGTATAGAGAGCACTGAGTCTCCATGCGATTCCTCGTTTTCTTTTTACAGGCACTGAGACACCGCTAATCTGACTACCTGCACAAAATGCAGGATGAGTCCTCTCCGTAATTTCGAGGGACGTGAGTAGTTGACATGGCTACTCGAGACCTGTTCAACCTTTTCAAACCAGGTAGAAAATATGCTCAAACGCAGAACTCGAATGATACTGTTGCTGCTCGATTCGTGTCGCAGCAAACGTTGTGTTTAACTTTCTTCTTAAAATTTGTTGCGGTTTTCTGCCCAATTTAATATTTTCATCGTGTTGGTATCATGCACACTAGAACAAGAACATTTTCGAAAAAGTTCGGTGACAGTCGGTAGATTTATTGCTGGGCAACGTTTCGCTTTTCACACAAAAGCTTCGTCAGGCCAAGTGACTAGGTTCCGAGGTTGGTGGAGATTTAAGGCGGAAGGAGAACCAATCAGCTAAGTCAAGTTAAATCTCTGTTGGGTATCGGCCGAGGGATTTTAGTGTGTTAGAATGGTTGAACAAGTGTTGGGTCGGCTGGGAAACCTACATGTGCTTGGGTCCAACCTAGGGTCTAGTCCTTCTGGTTCGGTTCATTTGATGGTTCCTCTTGAACTTCGTTTGAACCTTCTGTCCATCCGTGTGGGTGACCTAGTGCTAAGTTAGTTGTGTAAGAGGGATGCTGTGACCTTTGGTCGGTTGGGGTTTACATCCCCATCCCCCCGTTTTTTCT
This sequence comes from Opisthorchis viverrini, assembly GCF_000715545.1. Classification (NCBI taxonomy): domain Eukaryota; kingdom Metazoa; phylum Platyhelminthes; class Trematoda; order Opisthorchiida; family Opisthorchiidae; genus Opisthorchis; species Opisthorchis viverrini. The sequence goes on from NW_008752107.1 coordinate 281,482, forward strand.
AATGATCCTACGTGGATTGACAACCACACCGTCACGTGTCAACTCAGTTTATCTAAGACCGCTTTCCATACGCTCGCTAGCTCCACACCCTCGATTCTATTCACGCTGTGATGCTTAGTAATTTCCGCCGCCTCGGCTATCAGCCGCTGTGGTGTGAATCGCATTCCCTGTCTTAAAACTTCTACATTCTCCAGATCTATTCTATGTCCCGTGTCTAAGGCATGTACCGCCATTGCTGAGTCTTTGACCAACGTTTGGTATTCTGCATTCCTTGAACAAGAACATCTATCTTGATTCCGCAAGCCAGTCATTCCAATCGTTTATAAGTTTACTCTTGTTAATTCCAGCTCACCACAATCCACTACATCAACCAAGTTTTCCTTCCGAATCTCCCACTGCTCAGACGATTTTAGAGGTGAGCGCCGTTCATAATATGACCTCTAAGTTCCCTTTACCCATAATGATGATCTTCGATGAATGCTACTCATTATCCCCACTCTTTCGCGTCATACAGATCCCGTCGATGCCGAAATCGGAAATTGTGTTTTGGAACGGATCCATCTGGATTTGTCGAACGCGGTGATTTACCACGGTGTACGTTGTTCGAAAGCAAATCATGTTGAACCTGAACCGATGGGTGAGTCCAGTGTATACTTAAGTTCATTTCAGCCGACCAGTTTGTTCAGCTGAAGCGCCCTTTCGGTGCCACCGGAAGGAGACACGAGGGTTGGGATACTGCCAGGTTGCCCAAGCCTAGACAGGGGAAGTCGAGAGGCAGAGGTCGGGTTCGAACCACGGACCTTCTGGTCAGTAAATTCGCACTCTAACCACTGAGCTATCTCGCCCACCCCACCCCGCTCCTGGTAACTAGCTGATCGGATAGAGTTCACTGCATATTCATGAACGATAAGATATCACTCAGTTCCCCACGACACCCTAGTTCACTTTCTAGTTACACTGGAAAGTGGAAGCGCCATCTAATTCTGGTATTCATGA
>NW_008752107.1:288549-327508 GCF_000715545.1 Opisthorchis viverrini
AACGTTTCGCTTTTCACACAAAAGCTTCGTCAGGCCAAGTGACTAGGTTCCGAGGTTGGTGGAGATTTAAGGCGGAAGGAGAACCAATCAGCTAAGTCAAGTTAAATCTCTGTTGGGTATCGGCCGAGGGATTTTAGTGTGTTAGAATGGTTGAACAAGTGTTGGGTCGGCTGGGAAACCTACATGTGCTTGGGTCCAACCTAGGGTCTAGTCCTTCTGGTTCGGTTCATTTGATGGTTCCTCTTGAACTTCGTTTGAACCTTCTGTCCATCCGTGTGGGTGACCTAGTGCTAAGTTAGTTGTTAAAGAGGGATGCTGTGACCTTTGGTCGGTTGGGGTTTACATCCCCATCCCCCCGTTTTTTCTAATGATCCTACGTGGATTGCAACCACACCGAACAAGAACATCTATCTTGATTCCGCAAGCCAGTCATTCCAATCGTTTATAAGTTTACTCTTGTTAATTCCAGCTCACCACAATCCACTACATCAACCAAGTTTTCCTTCCGAATCTCCCACTGCTCAGACGATTTTAGAGGTGAGCGCCGTTCATAATATGACCTCTAAGTTCCCTTTACCCATAATGATGATCTTCGATGAATGCTACTCATTATCCCCACTCTTTCGCGTCATACAGATCCCGTCGATGCCGAAATCGGAAATTGTGTTTTGGAACGGATCCATCTGGATTTGTCGAACGCGGTGATTTACCACGGTGTACGTTGTTCGAAAGCAAATCATGTTGAACCTGAACCGATGGGTGAGTCCAGTGTATACTTAAGTTCATTTCAGCCGACCAGTTTGTTCAGCTGAAGCGCCCTTTCGGTGCCACCGGAAGGAGACACGAGGGTTGGGATACTGCCAGGTTGCCCAAGCCTAGACAGGGGAAGTCGAGAGGCAGAGGTCGGGTTCGAACCACGGACCTTCTGGTCAGTAAATTCGCACTCTAACCACTGAGCTATCTCGCCCACCCCACCCCGCTCCTGGTAACTAGCTGATCGGATAGAGTTCACTGCATATTCATGAACGATAAGATATCACTCAGTTCCCCACGACACCCTAGTTCACTTTCTAGTTACACTGGAAAGTGGAAGCGCCATCTAATTCTGGTATTCATGAAACCCTGAGGACATAGCGGTGACTTTATCGTCCGATTACATACCCTATGGGTGTTTGTCTGTGGCTGCTCAGATCGATGAGATTCATTTTATAGCCGTTTCAGCACAGTTCAGTTTATCATCTGCACCAATGGTGCTTCGGCTTCAGCCACTATAGTTCCAGTCACCGGAAAGTGGGAGAGCCGGGGATCTGTAGCCGAACTCTGGAGGCGATGCTATTTTCAGCGCAACTCTCGTTTAGTCCATTTCAGCACAGGGTTGAGCGAACGGAGTCCTTCGAGTTATGGCTAGTCGTTAAAATGGTAAAATGATGTGCTATCTTCCGTTTTCGCCACCGGAAACTGCCTGGTTATTGCTATCGATAGCAAGACCACTATAGTCACTGTCCTCTATCAGATGCGTTGGGCTGTGCTGACTCATCACCCCTTGAGTATGCTCACAGTCTCGGACAACGATTACTGCCTACTTACCGTGTGCCACTCAGCTCTTGTCATGATCATAGAGAAAAACGCACTTCGATTTTCAGTCGAACTCCTTCTTCTGCCCTCCACAATGCTAACGCGACCTTGTGAATCATATGTAGGATAACAACACCCATCCATCCCCTTTTCGACAAAGCCCTTCTTTGAGCCGTTTCGTATCAGTCGTGCATCTGGACGTCCACTGAAGCTGGTTTCTTCCCCCCGTTTTTCAACATCCCTGGACAATGCGTTTCCCTTTAGCCATCTAACCGAATTCACGCTATTTTCGCATTAAGCTGATTTCTTCGGTTGTCCGCGCCTTCGATGCCGTGTCGATCGGGTTAGCAATGTGTTATATTCCTGTTTTCCAATGTTACGCACTTTATCTTACTTTCCTTCCACTTCAACACTTAACTATGGCTCGTTCACATGTAACACCCTTTCAGTGCCTAGCTGCCATGCCACCCAAAGGAGGGCTGAGATACTGTCAGGGTGCCCAAGCCTAGACAGGGGAATTCGGGGGGCAGAGGTCGTGTTCGAACCACGAATCTTCTGACCAGTAAATTCGCGCTCTAACCCCTGAGCCATCTCCCCCCTGAACGTATATGGCTTGGAGAGTAGGCTATGTTGATCATAGGGAATTGAACTCACAACCGGATCATTGACGTGGACCTATCCTAAGGATCACTCTAACCGCTGGATCCATTGTTTCCAACTTATCTCAAGCACTGTCTGAGTGTTCGGTAAAAATCTCATTTACACTGAGTCGGAGAATCCTCTGGAATCGCAATCCTTGTTTGATTCGTTACCTGACATAAAGTACGCTATTTAACACGAGGACGTTGGTTGCTGTTTTTAAACGTGAGAGGTTTCCAGAAGGGATAATTTTGCGCTCAGTCGGCATCTGAGGAATAAGCACGTGACCTCGGTATTTGTACTTCAATATTTCCTATTGTTTCTGAATGTTACTTCAGCCTCCAGCCCTATCGTTCCATCATCAGATGCCCTGGTCCAATGCCTTCACTTTTCCGATTATTTGGTCACTCCTGGTCAACAACCGAACCGACTCCGGCGCACCTTGTTTGATGCGAAATCCATGCAATTTCGACTAGAACGTAATTTGCACAGCGCGCGCTCACATCACTCACCTGATTGGCGATTGGTCACTCCACTGACGGATATCCAAATCTACTTAAACGAGCACATCTACAGTGTGGTTCGTGGTCTGTTATCCCACAACTTTGGTGATGCGGGTTCTGGAAAGGACAAAACGGAGTCGTCATCTGCTGGATCACTGCTGGATCGATTCAAACTACCTCAGCTGCGTGATCTTCGTCATCCTTCATACTATCCTCTAAAAGCTGGTCTACAGGTGCGTCCTTTCTTGTGACGGACCCCACTGTTAGGTAGTGTTTCTCCCCGTTTATTCGCTCATCTGCCGCGTCCATTTTCGCTGGTTTTTCTCTGCTGCAGCTATTGATGCTTTGTCCACGGGACTGCCCCTAAAGCTAGGCTGGCGCTTTGTCTTATTTGCCACACCGAGCTCCTGTCAAAAGCTTACGGCGTCGTTCCTGTAGAGTCCAGTGATGGATAACCGGGTTGTTTATCTCTCAGTTCTGCCGTTAAACTCTGGGGATTTCTGATTTCTACTACATTATGTACCAGGAAATGAAGGAAAGCCCTTCGCTTCTAAGTTGTTTATTATCAAACATGAACTAAACGGTTACAAGCCATTCGACACAGTTTTTCAAAATTGAATATTTTCAAGCGTCCTTTTGAACTCTCCTGGGCGTTCATTGAATATTATGCGATATTGAACGAACACTACAAAGCGGTTCCACAATTTCCGTAGTAACCTTCACCTTTCATTGGAGGCGGGGCTTGGACTCCAGCCATATACTGCTTGCATGCTTTCTCAGTAGTATATACCGTTACGCTGATAAAACACGTAGTGATGATAATCCTTAACACATCAAACAGTTCTTTGGTCTATATCATTTTCCATTTCCCTGTCTGTCCTCTGTCTTCTTTGGCAACCTGCGATTCAGCGTAATGTTTCGCACTTTTTGTCATTGATGCTTCCCATTTCTGTTGCTAGCGCAGATTGCATAGTTTGTGGTTCATCGAGTGGCGATCGATCGGTTCCAACGAAACCGCAAGGTTCGATAGACTTTTCGTCACTTACTGATGCGTCTAAAAATTGCGTCTCGTTTCCGGAATCCTGTTTTCTCATGATGATGTATGTCGATCAGACGACTGTATGGCGAATCCGCTATGTTTCTAACCCACGCTCAGTTTGATTAGTCGGGCTGTCTGCAATTCAGTTAAGCGTCTCGGCGCGACAATTTATGGCAAACCAATGAACAGGATGGCGAATCCGCTATATTTCTAACCCACGCTCAGTCTGATTAGTCGGGCTGTCTGCAATTCAGTTGAGCGTCTCGACGCGACAATTTATGGCAAACCAATGAACACTATGTGGATTGCGTGATCAAAGACATAGGTACAATTGGCTTTTAAATGGGCCACTTTACGCCTGAGGAGGCTCATTCCCACGGTGATATACACGTACAGTTGTGCTGTACATGACGCTCACTCTCAACCATTTAGAAACTGAGTCAGACGCATGAAGTTGCAAAAACTGAATTATTCTGACGTCTCGTCCGGAAGCCATCCATCACTGTTATGAGTGACTGCCTAGTGGTTACTATTCAACGTGATGCATTCCATTCTGTGTAAGACGAATCGCGTGCTGTTTTCCGTCTACTGAGCTCCGTGACAGTGGGGTTGAGTACAGACTATAAACGGCCCAAATATCGGTCGTTCGCCAATTTGCTCCTTTATGCTTGGTTACAGCTTCAATACACCATAAGATGGACCCAATAACTTTCTAGTTGCGAGAAAGACTCTTCATGGAACCATCAAGCGTACTAGTGAAACGAAGAAGGCCTCCACTGCGGAGTTATTTATTAGGAAATCCCAACTGATCAGTTACAGACTATTGGACAGGGAAGCAAAACTCTCATATGTATCTCTTTGAACGCTTCTTTCTGAACTTTCCTGGATATTCATTGACTGTTGCTCAAATCCAAGCAAATGCTACAAAGCGACTCCACGAATTCCGCAATAGATCTCCCTTTTTAAGAGACGCAAAACGAATTTACCATAAAACATACTACTCGCGTACCTCCCCATCAGTAGTATCACCGTTACACTAGTTACCTACCCATGATGAACCATTCGTGTTGGAATCCTGAGACCGCTTCGTTCTCTCAATAGGGTGTTTCTATTCCCATTTTCATGGGTTACTCTCCGGGTAACCTATTTTCACGATTGCACAATTGGGTCCGTTTTTTTGTTTAGTCAATATGAGATCTGGTATATGAGCCGCTACGTCTCACTTTTACTGGGCGCCGCGCGGAAACCAAATTTTCTGGGTAATTCGAACGGCCTGACATTTCCACTCACCTCTCTCTCTGTTCGGTTGTTTTATTAACTGCCTAGAAGCCCGTTGGTAAATTTCTATCCTGTTCTCATTTTCTGATGACCAAGGTTCGGTGTTCCAATAGTGAGCAACCAATCCATTGCAATAGCTGCTTGCATTTGTGTATAGATTGCTAAACTAAAACGGCAACAGCATCCGCTACGAGCTACCGTCCGAACTCATCTGTACGATTCCATCGGGCCTGGATGGAACATCGTCACTGCAACAGAAATCCAGCGCGAGATTTTCCGACAGGACGCATGGTACGGATGATCCGTTCGTCGCATTCTTCAAAGGTGGTGAGATCCCGGCGAGTTGTGTGAAGGGACTACCGCGGAAGATTTGTAACGCAAACGTTCCTTCAGATTTAACAGACGGGCGGAAAAACTTGCATTACTGACTTTTGTGTGTTCTCAGGCTGGAGCATTTTTATACTTCTCAAAGTCAGCGATGTCTAGTTCCTGAGCGAAATATGAACATTATTTTCACTTCAATTATCTGTCTTGCCATGTTAGAGTGTAGGCTTGTTGCTATTCATTTTTTTCCAATATTCCAATTCGTACTTTACTTTCCGAACTCTTCTGTCCGTGTTAAAGACTGCCATCACCGGCATCCCGTGGACCGTGTTTTCGTTTGAGATCCCCATGGAAAATGTCCGATTCCTTTGTTTCGACGACGCCAATGGATCTTCCGGGTCCGGGGAACACAGTCGCATTGATTTCCGGTTGGCTTGTTTTTCCTTTGATGCTCTGTCAGATCGTCGTGTGTTTGTTGGACTTCAATGTACAAAGGTGCGCTTTATCGATCCACAGATGAATAAAGGTGAGTTAAATTGCATGAGATTAGACTATCCGGTTTCGCTCTGTTTTCGTTGAGTCGTATGAGTGGACTGCACTAAAAAGGGGTCGTGTTCTGTCCGATTCCCACAGTAGGGAGTGCGGTTTGGTCGGTATCACATCCTCATTGTTGTTTCTGTTATGCCTCTACTGCACTTGTTTGCTGATACCGCCTGATTTTAAGGGATACTAGAGTACGCAGTACACGGGGAACGTCAGTTACTCATGTATTGTACTGACACTCGTAGGGGTAACGTAACAGTCTCCATAATCTTGTGCACCTCCTTGTCCTTCTCCCCTACCGAGCTTCAATGACCGTTAACTACAACATTTCTGACACGTCTACATCATTCGCGGTAACTTTGAGTGTGTCAGTTACCCCGTCCTCTAAATTTTGTACCATGTGCATATACCGCTCCAGCGTCTATTCGAACCGATTCTTTCTCACCTAATAGAGACAGTCTCGAACACTTAGGCAGCACAAGACCGAATGACTTGGACAGTATCCTATCATTAGAATTCCTCACCTTTCTTACGCACTTCCATGGGCTACTTCCTTTCCCAATTAGCCATCATCGCTCCAGTCGATCCACTTTTGCACGACGGAGTGCAGTCCCGAGGATCTCGTCCGAATTCGATGACATCTTCCGTGGTCTACTGCTTCTGGCTACAGTACATTATGGACCTGCATGGATCTGCAGCACTTTGGCTTCATCTGGACCGAATGCGTATCCTGTACCACCACAATGCCTTCTCTCGTTTACTAGTCTTCTTGAAAAGCCCTCCGAGTTCGAAGTGTTCTGTTGAGTAGGTTGTTACCGTTGTGTTCCCAATTTTTTTGTAAATTAATGTATTTCACGAACTGCATTTCATTTGGGTTCAACAAGAACATAAGGTCAACCGGAGCTCGGATTGGTCCGAAAAAGGGCGGAACCGGTCATAGGCTGTCGAAGAGTTTTCAGCAATCTTGTGAGTAGTGTTTCATCAAGATGCACTTGTGTTTATTAAGTCTTAATTGTGTCGAGTGACTCGGAGGCAGCACGAGATCGGGATATTGCCAGGTTGTCCCAGCTCGGAGCACTTTAGGAGCCTAATTGGAATCCAAAATCAACACCCTCGCCGTTCTGTTTCGTGTTGTGTGTGACTCTCTGTGGTACCCTAATTCGGTTCAGGTGCATGCTTTTGACGGAACAGTTCACCGCTGGATTTCCCGGCTTCCTGTTTCTGAACTTCAAAAACCCAGTTATATCTCAGTCTCTGCACTTCCTATAGGCTTTACGGACGGCAGCTCTGTGACGGAAGTTTGCAGCAGTTGTATGGTTTGATCTGATTTCTGTCGTGATTGATTCGACGAGAATCCTAATACATTGGTTGGTCTTTGTGTTGACCCCGAGACGGACCACATCAATGGTTGGAGAAGTCGTCAAACATGGCCCAGTCGCACCCTCAATGGCGTTCGTGCATCCAAGCTATTGCCTTCAATACATAGGTCCCTTCCCAATTACCCCACTTGAAATCCCACTGGCAGTATTGTATTTACTCACAAATTTACCAGTTCCCACCTCCATTGCACAGCTATCTACCCCACCCCACTCCAAATCATCGCTGAAGGAAACTATGGCAGCTAGAACCACTGTAAGACACGTACACGGTTCTTATACAAAGCCGGTGTAATTGTTGGTTCACAAAGTCCCTACAGACTATGGTGCCGCTGTCGTGTGAACAATACATGTTTCCATATTGTGTTGGTCAGTCGGTCGGTCGCTAACGCGAACGCGAGCCACTCTGTAAGCCAACGAAGACTTCCTACGAAGTTTTCTGACTTTGATTTTTTCCTCCGTACGTTATTAAACCCAGCTGGATTTTATCGCTACCTTCAATGTCCCAAGTTGTTCCAAGATGACTTCTCTCTTCAACCAAAGAGTCACAAGAAGAGGTAGAATATTCAGCGCACCCACACCTCCACCACTTGTTCAGGAACTGTGGATGGGAACTGAACTACTAGCGCTGTCATCTTTTCCAGCTTTCCTGGCCAAACGTAGAGAATGTCACGTGAACTCCTCCATTAATAGCACGCCCGAGCACTTCGATTTTCTCGGAACTCCTTCATTCACCCCTGAAAAATCACGAGTCGTCTGCTTCTGAGTGGGCATGGAAAGAAAATATCGTTTCGATAACTAGGTACGCATAACGCGGAATGTTTAGTGCTGGATGCAATCCCTTGCCGTCTCTCCCAAAGTTTTCCACTGTGTCTTCCACGTTACATCATTGAAACGCCCAAGTTCTATTGGCCGCGAGGATTCGAACTCAGTTGGCCGTATTCATTTTCTGGACCGCTAAATACTTTTGAATGGAGCAGTAGAAAGTCACTGGGCAGTGGTTATGAGTGCCTGTCCACTGAATGGTCTGCTTGAGCCTTTTCCATCTGTGAATCTGTCGAGCTTCCTCTACTTCCCGGCGGCAGATCAGCCTTCTTTGAGGAGGAATGGAGCGATAAATTTCAATACGAAACGTTTTTTTGCTTGGTTCGTCCTTATCAAAGTATGTGGTCACTAGTAACCCCACCGGTTAGCAGTCCATTTGCTCTTTCTGTATGTCGTGTGTACCTATGCTGGAAGCTTCAGACACCGCCCCCATCATTTTCAAAAATTGTCTTGTATCATTCTCTTTTATCGATGTATTACAAACTCTTGTTGAACGCTGTCGATAATAAGTCCGCTACCACATTTCCAAATGTTACCTATCCTATTTCACTCATGAGTAGATCGTCGTGAACGGAATTTCATTTTTTTCCAGCCCACCTCAGTCAGCTCCTCCGCAGTCCTCTTTCGCATATCAGCTGTGCGCAGAAAACTCCGAGCTTGAGTTGGTTGGACCACGTGACTGTGCCAAGTCCAGTTCAATCCTCCTTCAGGTAAGGCTATCCTGCCTTGGGAACAGTACATTTACCTTCATCGTTGTTCTGTTCACCTTTCCATACCGGAACTCCGTTGTTTGCCGTCCATTCTATTCTGATTGGCTCTCTTATGTGCCAGGTTTCTCCGATGAGTACCAGCTTGGATTGTCCCTTCCTCGCTTATCTTCGCGTCGACAGTGCCCTTTGAAGCTTAGACTGGTGATCCCGATCTGTAGTACACGTCCTCTTTTAGGGCATCCTCACTTGTCAAAGGTAATTTGATCCTGAGAAGCATCCAACCTATGAGAGGCGCTCAGGCATTTGTATGCAATTCATCACCACAAAACACGCTGTAGTTCCGTCCTTCCTTCCCTCAACTCTCTCCGTCTCCCGTTAGATGGGGTTTTGGAATTTGTGATCTTTTAGACACCATCCCAAAGTCCAAAGTCCCAACGTGAGAGTCTTGTGTTTTACTGTGGAGAAGAGTGGGTCGCCATCTTACCATGCTAGCTACAACGCGTCATGGCATGCAGTCTATCAAAGTGCGCCGCGCGATTGAGACCATCCTCCTTACTTTATACATTCGAGTCGTTCATCATGGGTGGTCGTTGTTCCCTGTGAGGCTACTGTACCGTGGTTCTCTCCAGAATGATCACCGCGCGCAAGGGAGTGTTTGTTGTCTCGTAGAGAACTGACCCCTCTGTTTCGGGGGTGGGGGGGGGGGGGACGGTTGGTGCTGTCAGACAAGGAACGTTGTTATGGACTCTCAAGTGAGTTCAGCTCAATTCAGAGTCGACCCTATCCGTAACCCCATAACATTGAATGTCTACTCATCCCGGTTCGGCCACCTCGGAAACTTCGTCACAATTTGGAAACCTTTTGACTAATAATCGTGCACTATAGCGGAACCAGTGTTTTTGGGGACGAAACTTCGAAGCACGAAGAGTTTCAGATAGTCCTCATTAGTATTCGGTGTTAGATTGAGCAAAATGTGCATATGTTCTCTTCCTGAGGACGGTAGATCAGTGCCTGATCTCTTTTTCAGTAAAGCTTCCTTCCTATCCATTGTCATGCATTTACCGTCGCTCCATAGTGGTATTGTTGATATTAACTCACATTTCCTCTCTTCGCTTCTCCCACAGGGCACCATCCTGCTTGCCTATTCGGACCTGAATGGTGTTTGGAAGACCACGGTCCCTTGTGCTCATTTATGTCTTCACACAGTCAGTCTTCGTCTGACCTGTGATAGACGAGCCCATCATATTGTAGACTTACAGTCAGCTCGCTTGGATTTGTCACGTGACCAGCCCGTTCACTCCACAAGTCAGCAATCTCTACCCGGCGTCAGGCGTCAGTGTTCGCAGCCTATGTCGCTGTCCAACTCGGTAGCTACCGGTCGCCTTTGGAGAGGTTGGACGAACTGGCAACATATGGACTCGACCCCGGTATTGATAACCTTACTGTTTGTTTTTTTGTTATGTAAACTTACACACCGAGTGATTTTCTAGTCAGCAAAACCCGCTCATTATGCATCCGCCTTTTAACTAAGGTGTAGAGTGGACTCTATTTTGATAAGAATTTCGCGGTGACATTTGGTTGTATGCTTAAGCGATGCACCAGCTCCACTGCTAACCGCAAAACTCCTTAATGCATCTGGTTGGACGAGTTGCAAATACCGATGTGGGATCATGTATTCTATCCTTCGCATTCGACGTGAGGATGATGGTTCAGCTAACCAGTCACTTTTCGCATGCCTGATTTCCAAGTCTGTATGCCGTGGCCTCGTCATTGTGTCTGGTAGAGCGCGATTAGATCATCTAACGTCTGACTAGTCCTCGGCATTGGTGATACGGTGCACCTGCCACACTGGTGGTCCTTGTCGCGCGAGGTAGCTCAGTGCTTAAGGTGCGAACCCACTGACTGGAAGGTCCACGGTTCGAACCCAGCTTCGGAATTTCAAATGCTCCGGTCTAAACTTGGACATTCTCAGTCATGGCAGTTGGGCACCGGAATGAACGATTATTATCTATTAACTTGTAGATAGCTCTCATTTTACAGGATTTTATAATTACACCGTTCGGTTTTTCCTCGATTTTTCCTCCTAGCCACCACGACCCCCAAAACTGAACGTGGTCTGCACAACTTCAAATATCTCAGTCCGTGTGTCTCCACACATCATTCGGAAGCTCCGTTCTATGGCACGCTTGATCCGACGTCAAATCTCCGAGCCTAACTCTACGGAGCATACGTCCGATGATGGTCAGAGTATGTGATCTCTAGAAAACTGTTTTGTTTACTTTTTGTTCCAATCGCTTTGTGGTTGGTAAGTCGTAGCAGCAAGCTTCCCTCTCCACCGGTTATAATTCACTGGGAGCTTCTAACTAGAACTACGATGAACAAATAATTTCCAAAATATGGGTAGTTCGGGAGCTCCCCCGCCCCGCTGGGCTTGGCAGATGGATTGCAGACTTTCCTGCATGACTTCCCTACTGAGTTATTTGTTTCCTGCTGGAAATTTCACGTTTGAACATCTTCACAATGCGAAACAGGCCAGTCGGAAAGCGGTGAACGTATACGTTTTCAGTCACTTTCAGGTATCGCGAATAGCGCAAAACATATTTGTTATATCAAACACTAGGTGCCCATTTTGCAGTATTGGTGGTGTATCCACGGTGTCCCCTCCAAAGTATCTTTTAGTGGCATATTCGCACTTGGAAATGCATTAGGTCCTGTTTGATAAGATTTACTGACCTTGTTGTCAACTAATGGGAGCTGGACTCAAGCCAGTGATCAAGGTCAGTCTTCCCACCATCATTCCGGATGTGTCAACAAAGATTCTTACCTGGACACTCCAATAAGGCTTATTCATCTGGATTTTACAAATGTCGGAAGTCGACGGCGAAGTAACGCTGGTGTACTTTTTTCACTGTTCCATCATAGACAAAAATCTGCTCCGGATAGGCTGTTATTTCAGTGTGGTAATGCGCGAACGTATACTGAATATGAACAAGTAGGCGATTATAAAGAGGTCCCTTTCAAGCGGGTATTCTCCACCGCAACCGTCCAACTCATTTAGCTGTAACACCCTTTCGGTACCTAGCTCCCATGCCACAGTAGGAAGCACGAGGGCTCGGATACCTCCAGGTTGCTCAAGCCTAGACAGAGGTGGGGTTCGAACCATGGACCTTCCGGCCGGTAAATTCGCGCTCTTGGGATCATATGATGTTAGAACACAACTAAAAGTGCACATGGAAAGCTGTACACTAACTGGATAACGAAATTCTCACGCTATTGTTGAATTCTGGATCTGTTTTGGTCCAGTAATGCCATATTCGCCTTCTTCGGATCAGCTTCCGATCAGCATTTGTTATCAAGAGTAAACACTGATGGAACCGGGGTAACATTTCCACCGCACACCACTTGTCAGGGTGTTCACATTCCTTCTGTCGTTCCTCTGCATTTTTCAGTCAAAATTGTCAAGCCTTTGGAAGGGAACGAAAACACCGGAGGGAGGCCTTTCACCGTGGCCAGCTGGATTCAGCGATTGGATAGCCTAGCAAATTGGATCTCCCCTTTTGTGCATGATATCAAGGTTAGCAGGGTTACTAACTTTAGATGCCCTTCATGGGTATTCTTTTTTATGAACCGGTCTTCCAATGTTCATCCCTCTCACAGTAGGGACGACGCTTTAAGGTTTTTAGGCACTCTGGATACTTTCGATTCTATTTATTCTTGGGTATTTTTAATGTTTTTTTTTATTCTGCGACTCAAATGTGTTATCGTAGCCATTGTATACAGGTTTGGTTTCAATTGGGCTTTGGTGAGAGAACTCCTCAAATAGCTCTTGCAGATCACAAGATTTTACCAGTCTTTTACAGTGGCAGATACTAACTGTACATGACAGACTCTCTGGATTTGAAAACAAACTTTGAAGTGTTTAGGGTGGTGACTGAACTCGGACGTACAGAAGCTGCAGGGCGAGCAAAACTGTGGATCCTGGAGCTGGGACCTGTCTAGAAAATGTTTAACGTTGAGCTCCTTAATTTTGCCCGGGTTGTTGGTCATTCTGTTATTCGCTGCAGGTGTTCTCTTAAGCTCCCATCACTTGTGTCATGCTGGGGGAATCAGACGGTGGCGGAATGAATTCAAAGGAGTTTGAAAAGTTGTGATCTGTAATGGTTGGGGGAATAGTCCTTCAGCAATGCGGATTCTCTGTTGATTTCGCCAAGTTCCGTGGAAGATATCAACAGAGTGGTCATCGTACGGTAGGAACGCTCCCGAGAAGGAGCACTCTATGGAATGAATTCAGGCTGTGCTGGGAGACTAAAAAGTGCCACCTCAGCTTGGAAATGATACACGTCGCATAAATCTCCTGGAATACGAGGAGGGTGCGAAACTGTGACTTTCTGAGTTTGCCAGTACCTTTCGATTAGGAGCGGCTGATCAGCAATTCCACTTGTCTATGTAGTCATCATCATCATTGTCAGCTGTAATAACCGCGTACTTGTCGAACAGTGGTTGTAGCTGCCACAGTTTCGTTCACCGATGATTTGGGAAGATGGGGTGGGTAGCTGGGCATTGGAGACGGGAGCTGGTAAATTAGTGCATAAATACAGCATTGTAGATGAACTGTTAAGTGAGGGGATTGGTAAGGGAGCTATGTATTGAAGGCAATAGCTTGGATGCACGAGCGCCATCGAGGGCGCGACTGACAATGTCTCTAGCCATTGATGTGGCCCGTCTCGGGGTCCCCATCCAGGAAGATGGCAATGACCAGCGCAGCTGAGTTCTCTGGTAATGGCTCTCATACTTCGTTGCCAAGTCATTGTTTGACCGCCTCTGGTTCTCTTCTACCCTTCACGTGGTTGTGCGAAAAGGAGGAAGTCGGTCGATTGGCATACGAAGCACGTGGCCAAGCCAGCGCAACCTATGCAGTGTGATCAGTTCATCTATCGAGGGTGTATTATTTCCTCCGAGTACCATTCGACGATCTTCAGAATTGCTCACTCGGTGTTCCCACCAGATTCGGGTAATGCTCTGAAGACATCGATGGTTAACTTTGCCTTGCCAGTGTAAATCTTCGACTGTAGCTTGTAAGTCTTTCCGCGATCGTCCCCTCGCATAAGGGCCATCCTAGAGGAGCACCTAAATGGACTCAGTCGGCAGGATTGTCCCTATAATGTATGAGAATGGATATCTCGACAATCTAAGTCTCTACTGTACTTTACTACGTGTTTTGTGTTCTTCACGGTTCAGTCAACCAACTTTTCAACACGAAATACGCTTCCTTCATATGCTCCCTTCATACACGTCATTACTTTGGTACCCTCCCAACCTCAAACGACCTATGGTCTGACTTTACCCCTTTCTCACAGAAGTCATTTTCCCACAGTTTTTTTTAGATAAAAATTGTTGTTTATTCACATAATTCTAAATGTTTTTTTTCTACGGCGCATCCGTCATTCAACTCGCTCAATCCACGAGCTGTAACCATTTCGGTTTAAGGTCTAACAGAGCCGTGGATCGCCTACGTTGCAGAACATCATACCGCCCCGTAAGATATCATCGTGATCAGCTTAGCTACACGGGGCGAGATGGTTTGAGTGCGAATTTACTGACCGCAAAGTCCGTGGTTCGCACCCGACCTCTGCCTCTCCACTTCCCGTGTCTAGGCTTGGGCGGCCTGGCATACTCATGGGTAGCTAGTCACCGAGAGGGTGCTACAACTGATGGTCGGAGCATTTCAGATTTCACGCTGTCTCAGTGAATATGTGACAGGTGAGGCAATGAACAGGTGGTATCGAACGATGACGATGTTTGGCTACATGAATGTGCGTGTATCCATGCTCGTCTAGCAACACGCCGTGTTCCCATGTCGTTGGACTGAAGCTGCTTCGATTCGCTTTAGTCATCGTATTCCTCTTCGCGATCGGCCGATGCACGATTCCGATGGTCGTCCGATCGGTTGGCAGCACCACATCTTGTCTTCATCTAATCGTCATGCTGTCACTCTCTGCTACATTTTCAAAACACCTGACTCTAGCCACGTTCAATCAGATCAGAAACAGTTATTTTTGCATACGCAGGGTTTCCAGCGGTCTTGTGCTGACGCATTAGAAAACCGGATCGTACAGGGTTCCTTGCGTATGTGCATTTGTCCTAAGGGCACATATGACCACTTCATCGTCAACATCGGTCCCAACCTCTGAAGACAGGCCGCATGAACGACCGAAAAATGACGCATTGGTCCATCATCTCATCCAAGCGTACTAATTCGCAGCTGAGGGCTACAGGTGGAAAAATGACCTGATCTCTGACTTGAAAGTGCAACCCTGTATGACTTGCCATCAATAAATGCAGCGGGGTTATGAAGGCATTGAGAAATTGGTAGTGCAGTCCACCTTCCCCTAGACCTGCTCTCCCTCCGCTCGCCTGAAGATAATGTGAGAAATGGCGTTTAATTGGTGTCACTGGCGTTCTTGCTGCCAGTTTTTTCCAGTTTATCTGGTGAAGGTACCTCAGACGCCTTGTGATCTGGTCCTTCCCCCAACTATTCTTTTCTTCTCACTCTGTCTTAAATATGGTTGAAATTTTTGTTTAAAAGGCGTGAAGCATCCGCGTCAACATTTATGTTAACGTCCCTGATGATGATGACTATGGGTTGAATGAACCAAGAATGCCAAAACGCGTTTGAGGGTGATCAATGCGTGTCTGTTTCCTTTCTGAAGTTTATTTTATTGCGGTTTCCAGCCTATTCTAATTGTGGGGAATCAAAGATTGTTCCTTCCGAGGAGCCGGTTTTCGTTAAATGTAGTTGTAACCGTAAAATTCATGCGACCTTCTTGGCACTGGTCATCCCTCCGAAGGATTTCCACTTGAGGGGACACTGTATTCTGTCTTTGTGTCAGTTGACCCCATTGCTGATCAACCACCCGTGGCTGAGTAGTATAGCGATCGAAATCCCATCTAGGGATTCTGCGAGCTACAGTGTTTCCAAGCAAGAATGGAATGGATGCCTAATACCTTCCACCACGGGTTGGTTTTGTTTTTCATGACAAAACTTCAAAAATATGTTTTGTAGTTGTTGGATTCACTGCGATTCCCCCCGCTCCCCGTAATTTTTTTATTCTGTTGATTGTTCCATAGATCCAAACTGGGTTCTCCGTACGAATCCTCCGTTCTGAACTACGTTACCTTGTCCCTATATTCGACGCCCTCCTGCCACGTGAGTTTTTCACTACCTGTCATCTGCGGTTTCGCTCCTACGTTCATTTACAGGTTGAACACCCCTTATCATTTGAATTTCAAGTTAAATGTTACGATACCTTGGTCGTGTTCCCACCAACCCTAGAAATTAGCTGCTGGTGGTTGGTTTGTTCGCCAAGCTAGTCAATTTGATTGCAAACATTTCATCGCCAATCGACCTGACATCAGTAGTGCGTTGTTAGTGGGTGTACTGAAGCGTAGCGTTAGGTCGGTGACCGCAAGTTGAACAGTGTCGAGTGATTCCGTTGGTTAGTCTGTGAGCTTTTTTCCTGATTTGTCGATGGACATGTGAGCCAATTAGGACACAGGATAACAGGCCAATCAATGAACCGCTAACCGAACGACCAATCATGATCGAAGTTCAGCCCTGGCTAGAAGCACGTATATTAACACACACAGCGCTGCTCAAAGCAGAACCATCGACCCATCGCTACGCTCCACTACGCCCCCCTAACAACGCACAGATTATGTCCCTCGATTGGTGATAAAACTGTGCAATCAGATTTCCCAGCTAAACGAATAAAACAACGATGATCTACGCTCTCTGAGCTATCAAACTTCCCCTCAATACCAAACATTAGCTGCTCCCTGCATGGTTCATGTTTGTTTTGATCTTATTCGCTTTTTGGTACCTCAAACCTTGGAACAAAAAATCTGTGAAGGCTGTTAGGCCTCTCACGATGTAATGTAAATCAACTAGAAGGAGCTTCCCAAGTATATAATGTGCATAATGTCATGCAATATTTTATTATATATGTATATATATCAGTACTTAAAGGCTCTTAAGTTTGTATGAAGAAGCTCGTAGGTGCGACACCACATTCTGAGATTAAGTGGAACAAACGGAGGCGATATTGTGATCGGGCTATCTTCTCACGGTAGGCGCCCAGTGCTTAGGGAGTGAGTCACTTGGAATAATCGAACCTCATGTGGACTGGACGAGTGCACAGCAAACACGTGTCTGATAGTTGGACGGAGCACATCGACATCAAGCTTCTGATACAGCATAGTAGTTGAAACAGCAGGTCCGCATAGGAGTTGCGCCGTCATAAAATGCCAGGACGGATTTGTGTGTTTCACGATTAAGCTTATCATATTGCCGTCGTTGAATGATAAGTCTGTGTATGAGCGTACCCTAATTTGTTGAGAAATGCTGTTAACTGACCTTTGTTAGGGGAAAATGTTGGCGAGTAAGGATGGGAATGTGTTACGCATGATTTACAACCATAATATAAAATAATATAATCGTTCAGCTGTAACACCCTTCTGGTGCGTAGCTGACAACCTACCCGAAGGAAGCACGAGGGCTGGGATACTGCCAGGTCGCCGAAGCCTAAACAGTGGAAGTCGAGAGACAGAGATCGGGTTTGAACCACGGACCTTCCTGTCAGTAAATTCGCGCTCTAACCACTTGAGCCATCAACAACAACGGCATTTCCCCAGCTCACCGAACAAACTAACGACCATCTATGCTACCTGAGCTACCAGCATTCTCCTCTATAGCAAGCGACGTTTGCGTTCTTTCTTTCCGGTCTATTTGGAAAGTAGCTATATTGACCCAGAGAACCAAGCGGACGATGTCATAGGAGCGAATACACGCTTAGGAGCCATGTCGGAATCGGAGAACGTCAGGTCAGTCAGAGTTTGAAAAAAATCCCCGTGTAAGTAGGTGTGAATTAGACCGATGCAGAGACCAAGCTCAGTGACTGTCATTTTGGGGATAAAGCAACTTGGCCTTCGCAACCCCGTGCAGCCAATGACTGGGAGTTTGGGCCGTTTTACAGGTCGTCAATGTCGAAACAGACGCTATCAAATGGGTTTCGGATTAAGGTGACAAATCGGTCTAATTGCCACCCGCATACACGTGATGCGTACCATGGAATTATGAGTTATTCAATAATGTGCGCAATGAGAAGCCATCAACATAGTGAAATGGTTTCACTGAATTTTGTAAGGACCACTTTGCACTATAAGGGTACTCAGCGCACTGTCGTTGGGTAGACGTTGATTGGAGGAAGTCTTTATTGGGGAATTCGTTGCTGGAGAAACCGGAGAATGGTTAAGCGGTTTTGTAGAGCGATCCTTATACGAGTGAATGAGGGACAACTCTACCTCAACCCACGGGATTCGACTTCGTTGGTTACCGGAAATCTTAGTCGGAAGACAAATAGATGATGTTCTGCTTAGGCGGACAGCTCAGATAATATAAACACTATAACGAAACACTTTGTTCGGGTGGATATGAAATAAGGTTAAGTTTGACACAGCTGGGATTTCAACTCCAAAAAGCTTATTGATTCCAAGGCCAGGTTCCGTCCTGTGCACGTTTGTCCTCCCAGATTTGAACCGGTATCCTCTCCATCTGACTGGGTAGATAACGCGCCCGGTTATTCATCAGATTTAATTATCAAATCCTACCTTTATTTATCTAATTTCCTTTGAATCGATCTTAGCTTCATGCGTCCTGGTTGAACAGTGTCATCAAAATTTTTCAAACGGAGTATCTCTGTCACCCAACGCGCCCACTCACATGAGATAACAACCCGTTCCTTGTAGCTAGATGGCTCCAGTGTCTGGAGCGCCAATTCACTCACCGGAAGGTCTGTGGTTCGAATCCGACCTCTGCCTCTCGACTCCCCCTGCCTAGGGTTGAGCAACCTGACAGTATCCCAGCCCTCGTGTTTCCTTTGTGTGACATGGTAGCTAGGCGCCAAAAGGGTGTTACTGCTGAGCGATTATTATTATTCTTGTATTATCTTTTCCTTATAGCATCCTTTCAGTACACGGGAAGAATAAGATGCTTCCTAGAACTGTCCATTAATCGGAATGTACTCAAACATTGATGCCTTCCCATCATTCATTTGTACCTCTGAAGTTTTAACGCCCCAGAGTAGTATCGACCTGTTCAACCAAATTTGACGGACCTCGCATTTTTCTACCTACTCGCTCTCCTTCCACGGTTTCAGGATTAACACTTACCTGGTGTCGTGAAGAAACTTCGCCCATCGGGGTCTTAAAGGCAGACGGCTTTGCACTGAACTATTTCAATCGCGATCTGGTGGCCTGGGAACCCGCCTTGGAGCCTTGGAGGTAACTCACCCCAACTGTCCAAATTATCCCCATAATTTCTACTTTCGTTACTAATGTGGGACCCTCTAGACAACACCTTGTTTACTACTGAAATTGTCACTATCCCAACACAACATGTTCCTGAACCGTAAGCGTTTAAGTAGCTGTTAATTGATGATAAAAACTGTGCTTCGGTCTGCTCTGGGGTTTGTGTATGAGTTCCGAAATGTTCGTACACTTTGGAACGCGTTACTGATCAAATTGATTCAACTGACTTTACTATGGTCGTCATGCCCACCGGGCAACAGGATCTGGTTTTGACTACGATTTATTGGGTTTACGAACCTCACCGTAATTTGTCGGTAGAAATGGCTGTGCGCGGTTTACAATTCGAGTCGTCAGCACTTCGATGTCTTTCAAAAGTACATCGCCCAAGAGCGAAGACCAATGGAAAAAGTGGATCTGTTTCCTTTCATCGTGAGAAACTGAGAATCTTTTTTTAGAATTGTACTTGTGAAGCTCAAACGACAACCGACTTCCTTTTGTGTGAGATCATTATGAGGAAAACTCCTGCTCTGTCGATTCAGTACGAATTCCATTCGTTCTGCAGTGCATCGCATGTCTTTTGGTGACGTCTTGTCCTAATGCCATATCAGGTGGGCGTGGAGGCCGTTTGTGTCAATGGGTTCCATACTTCTCAGGTCATTTCTCCTTTGTCTCTCAATACCTCGCACTGTCTCTCACCAGAGATCCTCCCAAAGGAAGTCATCGTGTCAAACAGAATTCCCCACATGATGTCAATGTGTCATCCATCCCTCTGAAAAAAGCTGATTTTCAGTAGAGGCCCGGCACAGTCTCCCGCGGTTGATGGACTGTGATAGGGGGGCACACTATGTGAGTCCAGTGGATTTGTGATAACCCATAGATATCAGGTTGTCAGTAAATCTGCCAAGGGTGAACATGTGAAGCTCGTTTCGGTATTCAGAAGAAAGCTTGTTGATTCCACCGAGAGACGTTTCTGGGCTAACTATGGAAATGCATGCTTCATTCCACATTTCGGATAGGCGTTCACCTATCTACTATCTCAACCAAGTGTCAAAGGACGTGCTTTCTGCCGAGCGTTCTCAAAGCACAACCGCTGTGGTCAACAGTTGTTCTGCTCTCTGGTGGTGCACAGGCTAATCGTAAAACGCTTTTCAGGGCTTGTTAATCAAACCTACCCTGTAAAACCACAGTAATTGAGCAGGAATGAGCTTAGCTCTGACTGCAAATGAGTGGTGCTTTTCCTAAATCAGAAAACTGACTCAGTTTTCAAGTGGGTGTATAACTCCACCTGCGTGCAGTTTTGTTTCCAAGCTAGGAACCAGGAGACCAGGTCTGTCTGATGTGCCCGATGTTTGTAGTTTTTGCCCACCTGAACATGCTACTCATATGGCTACTGAGAACCCTTTGGTAATCCACGCCCGGTTTCGCTCCTTTTGGAGCTCATCAAGTAGGCCCACTTCCAGAGTTTCCGTCAACCTTGTGTTCAAATCGACACCGAATTGTACGAAATCCGCGAAATACACTCACTTGCAAAGTAAGTTGGTCTTAACGGGAAATCCAGTGGAATTCATTCTGAATCTCTCGTCCGTTGCATCTTTATTTTTGAGGAAATGCAGGGGACTGTCGTTTACGATGAACACTTAAAATGCGCACAATTTGGTGACCGTCTCATATGATTCTTCAATTACCTCGGAATAACCTTGTTTTCTCCCCTACTGCTTTGCGCCTGCAGCTGTTCCCTGGAATGGTATCAAATATTGACCGACTCGTTCACCAAGACAAGCACAGTCATATTTACGTGTAAGTCTTCTATTGACTTTATCCTTGACTATCTGTCGAATCATATAAGCTTCACTATAACACTGTCCTAATTGTTCGTTTCAGCTTCTGAAACACTCAATCTCAACCTGACCGTTCCTCTGTGTCTTCTCGTCCGACGGCTCTTAGAAACAACACAGCAAGACTCGACGGGATGTGATGTTACGCCTGTGTGTTCAACGACAGCGTCGGACGAAACAACACGTCCGGACGATCCAACAAACGCTGCACCATTTCGTCTGTTGAACCGGACCGGCTGCGATGTTTCTTTCAAAGTGTTGTCGATGAACCAAATTGATGGAGTGTTTCAAAATGAGGGGTAAATCATGCTTTTTTACTGACGATTCTCTGTCAGGATGCAACTTTGATAGTCACTCGGCCGTTGCGTCTCGTTTTGGTCGGACCATAGCTTTCGAAGACGCCTTCATTTCCAAACGTCAATGGCGTAGCTAACCCGAAAAAAGGAACATTCAAAGCGGCCATAATCACCGTAAAAATTGATAGTATGGGCATGAGTGAAATGCTCATTGATGCAGTTTTATTGTCACTTTTGAAAATTGAGCAATTCCTGATTGCGCTTCAAACACGCAACCTAATCAAGCTGGACTGGTTGAAAATCAACGTTCGTTCATTTACGATGCAACCGTGCACTTCTGGAAAGCCCGACCACCGTTGTCGACTTTGAATGCCCAAGAAATTCGGGCTTCCTCAAACGAACCCTTCAGCGGTCACCTAATAGTGAAAAATAGTACGACTGTCGCCCTCTTGAGCGACCACTCGAAACGATCGATCTGGGAGGGGTTTATCTGTCGAACTAACTCAATAATTCGAAGGAAAATGTTCCCTTTTGATTTTGATTTTTCAAGAGTATTAAATGAGGTTGCAAACCACACGCAGTTGTACAAACTGATCATGTTTGCCTCATGCTGGACAGTCTGGACCTCTGTGAACTGCTACTGACAGTGCTTCTACGTGACCAGATATCTCTCATCGGAAAAAGTATCTTCAGATATTCTGCCTATTCTTTTGTTCTGTGAGAACACCATACGGATTTGCACGTCGAAGTGAACTTAAATATTGTGGACTGAAACTCATGAAGTCATCAAACCCGTTGGTGGACCCAACTGGATATTAGGAGATGGCTCAGTGATTAGAAGACGAATTTACTTACCGGAAGGTCTGTGGTTCGAACCCGACCTCTGCATCTCGAGTTCCTCTGTCTAGGCTTAGGCAACCTGGCAATATCCTAGCCCTGGGGCTTCCTTCGGGTGGCATGGCAGCTAGGCACCGGAAGGGTGTTACAGCTGAACGATTCTCTTTTCCTCCAACCAAGGAGCCACCACTGCTAACTCGCCGTCGAGTCTACTAGTTTCCTTGAATGACCATTCACATGCGTACAAGAATTCTACGCACTTGGTGGCATAAACGCGTACTGGGAAGACAAACAAGAATTCTACGCACTTGGTGGCATAAGGGGATTTTGGAATTTTCAATATAGATTTCATCCTGTAGGCGAAGACAAGAGAGCCGGGAAGTACCGTACAGCTGTATCATACCTATTAGGATCTCAAGAAACTCCGGGGAGTCTCGAACACGCGGGATTTCGGCTATCAGTTTGAACACGGGCAGCTGGTCACAGTGTGATTATCTCGCCCTTAGACGGGGTATAGCATCACTGATCTCTCAGTCAAGGAGTCCACACTGCGTGGTCGTACGTGTTAACCAGCAACTCCAGTGACCAATTTTCTTATGGACGTATCGAGACTCCCTGCAGTTTCGTGAGTCTGGGTATAGCATCACTGATCTCTCAGTGAAGGAGTCCACACTGCGTGGTCGTACGGGTTAACCAGCAACTCCAGTGACGAATTCTCTTATGGAAGTATCGAGACTCCCTGCAGTTTCGTGAGTTGCGCACTGCTGATGATTAGCTGTACGGTGCCTCTCGGCTTTCCAGCTTCGCTTACAGGACAGTTGATTGAGGACTCCGTATTTTTATTATCTATTGCTCCAAGGTTCTCTTTGTGTAACGTTCGTGTCGACCCAAATGTTGTTGTTTTTTGGAAAGACAAGAACCTTGTTTCGGGTGGGATCTATTTTCAACATTCAGATCAGTTACTGTACTCTGTGGAATCGGCTGATACAAACTGTCTTGGTTTTACAGTCCATAGTGCACCGCTGTGTGTCCCGATACCACGAAATTATACAATGGTCTTTCATTTATAGTTGATGGGGATGTGTGGGTGAAATGGGAAACTCGATATCATGAAAGCCCAAGCATGGTAACTCACTCAAGCAAGACGGGAATAGGGTAGAGCTGGCCGTTGCTTGGAGGGTGACGTCTCTTTGTTAGCTGGCTGCATTCTGTGGACTCTGTGGTGAGGGAGTGAGTGGTTCCTCTCTGAAGTTAGATGTGCAAATGAGTAATCTCACACAGTTTATCGATTCCCCTCCCTCCCTGGAAGGTCTCTTGAAGAATTGGATTCACGGCCTTGGTACCATGTTGGGAGTGCGCAGGAGATTGTCGATATACCCAGTCTTACTACCGAAAGCGAGAAGATTCAGGACTCGTCTGTGCTTCTGCTCACGAATCCGCCCAGCCTCTTGTTTCGTGTCACGGGTTGGAAACCGACGTATCCCATCTCAGTTGACAGACTTGGTATTTATTTCCGCACCCTGGAACGCAATGACTTTGAAGAGGTGAGTTCTATTCATTTTCGGTCTTTCATGGTTTATTCAACCGCGATTTCTGCGTGTAGAAGGTCGTCAGTTTTCAACCGCTCTAACGGAGTCACTGTGTCAGTAATATGGAAGCACATCCGATTGGTTTACAGAGGGACAGCTCACCAGCAGTGGACGAACAGTCGTTGGGATCACATTCTTTACATGCCTGAGAAAGTCTGCTTTGCAGGAGAACCAGCTCCGAACGTAACGGGACTACATAACAGCCAATGGAATAACCGTCTTCTTTCGTTGAGACAGATTGATTTCATCGGTTGTTCTTCACTCGTCCTTGACAGATGAGTTGTATTCTTAGTATCACTTTGTTGACCCGCTTATACGCAACGGTGATCAGTTGACTTTTCTAGTCATCTGGTTCTCACTTATAACAGCGACCAAGCCGACTTGCTAGTTTGACAGGTTGGCGCACCCTGAGGGACTTAACTGAGACGAGCATATGAAGACAATCGCAGCTGAATTCGCGCAGAACAATCCGGCCTCAACGGCCATAAATGCAGTTCTGCTCCATACCTTAAACTCCTCGCGCTACCAAGTAGGCTGCAGTTGACTGGGCAAAGGTTAGAGATGGAACTACAAACGAAAACGGAGTGACGCTGGGGACGTCGCTGAAATCACGCGTTCAGTAGTATTCGTGTCCACCTCACTGGTGTTCTGCACAAATGGTGATGCCAGTTATCAAGTGTAAGCAACTGTAATATATGATGTTCATTACTGTGAGAGTTCACCGTAATCAGTTGCCATTTTTTCGGGAATGAACTCAGTGACTGAAACTTGTGTACACGGTTATTAGCTTGCGACCCAACTTCACTTCCAGATCACGATGGTCGTGTCTCTATTCAATCTTTTCTACATATTCTGGCTTCAGGATATCGATGAGGACAAAGTGTTCACGCTTACAGACTACTTACCCCAGTTCACCCGTCTCGTAATTGAGGTTGTACGCACTGGTCCCTCTGTTCAACATGTGATTGTACTACGGTCGGGATTGACAATAACCAATGACCTTGCGGACGGACATCAACTGTTAGTGGGACTTCAACCGCCCACAGCTCCCCTTCACTCAGTTCCAGAGGATATTTGGTCCAGTCAATTAGACGATCCCAACCTACCTATCCAAAGGATTCCCGTCTGTCTAATCGATTCCGGAGATACAGCTGCAGTGCCGCTCAATTTAGCCGCCGTTCTGTCCACGGGATTCGGTGTTTTATCCTTTTGTCCGACCCTGATTCCCATTGGTCCGGGCCGGAATATGTCCTCGGTGTTCAGCCAGATGACCGGTCCATCTTTTGCTGCCTATGGATGGGCTGGTGTCTCCTTACCGGGTGCGACTCCAGCTGCACAATCTGAGACTATCACCGGAGTGGCTGTTTCGAGCAGTCTTCCTGAACTATCAGAGACTGAGGTTGCAAAACATCTGGACTGGACTAACCTGAAACAACCAGGTAAGTGCTTCGACTACTACTCACCACTATATGTATAGTCGGCGAATTTTAGTGATTAACAGGTTGACGTTGAACGCTGTTTGTGGGTTGGCATATCATTGCTATCCCTTAACTCGTTTACTTGTTACAGGTGAACTCATCGAGGCCATTTTGGTCTGTCACAGCTCGACCGCAACCGGTCAGGTTGGACTACTGAGTGCTACTCTGGACAGTGCAGCAACTCC
Source organism: Opisthorchis viverrini (assembly GCF_000715545.1). Taxonomy (NCBI): domain Eukaryota; kingdom Metazoa; phylum Platyhelminthes; class Trematoda; order Opisthorchiida; family Opisthorchiidae; genus Opisthorchis; species Opisthorchis viverrini. The sequence continues at coordinate 313,947 of NW_008752107.1, forward strand.
CGTCTCTTCACCCGGCGCCAGCGCCCCTATTTCTTACCATCGGACTCAAAGTATCCCACGACAATACAACATGTGCCTGGCCATGGTTCGTGATAACTTCCCCCCAGACCCACTATGGACCGGCCTGCTTTCCACATCGAATCGGGCCAACCCAAAGTGCCTTCCGGGTCATCACATTACACTCGGTCCCATAGTGCGCATCACCAATCTACTGCCGTGTGACTTGATTTACTATTTTTCGGGAACAATGGTGAAAGGTTCTATCTCTGCTGGAGCAGATGCTTGTGTGAATGAGGTAAGTAGCCCGTTATCGATTAGAAGCTGCGACGCGGTTTAACCCTCTGGGACCCAAACAACAGTACTGCACTCTAGAGACCATCTCGGTGTGTGGCCTTAGGCCAGAGGCGTTTTAGTAGACCACTCCTAATGAGGAAAACGTGAGCAGACTCGTGGATCCGGTCGTATCACAGGCAAGTCCGGTTCCCTTGATGATTGGGGTCGTAATTCCATTGTAATTTCTGTCTGTGGGGCTGAAACGTGCTCCAAAACAAAGTACTATTTGACTCGCATTATTGAAGGTCGTACATCCTTGAAAACCATTCTGTCCTTTACATATGGTTGGACACTTTATGTTCTAGATGAAAAATCAACAGGCCTTTTTCATCGCTGTTGATAAGCATAACAGAGACTGGTTATATGTTGCGCGTCGTCAAGTCGGATTGAAGAGTTCACAAGGTTGATTAGGCCACTCAGACGCTCGAAACCCAGAGAGGTCCTCAACACTCGCAAGTTATCAAACCAGGATTGATGCACACCACATAGATATTGACTAGATTAGATGTACCAGCCTCATCTTTTTGGTTCTCTCAGCTTTCTAATTGAGGTGATCGCTCTCAGTTATCAAATATTGACCCACTCGCTATGGAAACGGTGAATAAATCGAACCCAGTCGAATCTCTCGTTTATGATGTTTCCAAACCAAATTTGTCTGCAAATGAGTGCATTTCGCTAATTTCATGCACTTTGGATTCAAGTAGAATATAAGGTTGACGAAAACTCGGGGACTGCGCCTGCCTGATGAGCCCCAAGAAGAGCGAAACCCGTCGTGGGCTGTCGAAGAATTTTCAGCAACCTTACGAGTAGTATATTACGTCTACATCTGGATTTTCTTTAATATGATACAGTGATACAAAAAATTTAGGAGGCCTGCATCTTTAGTTATCGCATCCAAATGTTGATCTACCCATCTTCGCCCTGACTGTCTACACGAGGAAAGCACGGCACTTGATGTTTTTCTTCAAAATCCTCAACACATCAAGATGACGAAAACTGCGTCGCATACCGCATTGTACAGCACACTATCTCTATTGGATGGATCAGTTCTAAAGTGTGATTGCTATTCAGTAGAAAAGTTCAACTTGGGCGTTCCGTGGACAACAAAACTCGAGAAATATCACTCTCTTTCGGTTCACATTTGCTAGGTTCGCTCGATATTAGTTGTGTGTCGCTTTCTAGGAAACACAACCTTTCGTGCAGTCAGGTTGGCTCTATCGATCAAGCTTATGTAGTGAGAATCACAACCTTTCAACATGAGAATGGTGGTCAGTAGCGACTTTGGGCTCTTCCTCTCTCTCTCTCTACATGACATTCAGGACTCCGAAGAGATTCCTTTCATGCCTCTGGGTAGTGGGATACGATTCAGGTTACTTCGTTTCAGGTTCCTATTCTCTCCATAGTGATATTGGAGGGCGAGATGGCCCACGTGGTTAGAGCGCGAATTTACTGACCGGAAGGTCCGTGGTTCGAACCCGACCTCTGCCACTCGACTTCCCCTATCTAGGCCTGGGCAACCTGGCAGTATCCCAGCCTTCTTCAACTTTAGGGTAGCATGGTAGTTAGGCACCGAAAGGGTGCTACAGCTGAACGATTTCTTTTTTCCCATAGTGATATTTGATTCCCAGGAGGTGGGGCAAATGCATCTTTCGCCGAACCGTACACATTTTTGGTTGATTTGATTGGGTTGCAAAGTTTTACGCGTGCGCCAAGTGACCTTTAAACGTTAGACCTCCTTCACAGCCGCGTTGAGATGGGTATGTAGGACCCTTGCAAGATAGTCTGTCAGACTTCGTTTAACTCGTCCCCTCACCACTACCATGTTGCGCGCAGACGTTGCCATATTTGGTAGCCTCTTGGCCTCATTTTGGCTGCCTCAATGCTGCTACTGTGGTATACGTTTAAGGTTGTCACATTGTCTTGGCAAAGTTTCCTTTATCATTTACCTCTGCATAGCGAAATATTAGTCACATACCCTTGGTGAATGTACCCCTTTATTCCCAACAGCTGTCACCAGCGGAGGTCCTCAGATTCGGCGTACATTTGGACGGTTTCCCAAAATGCGAACCACTAACTATCCCTCCCAATACCTATGACCAGAAGGTCTTGCTTCGGCTACAAGACACTCTTGGCCGTCCTTTGGAACTGCAGGTGAGCTCGTTTTATAAAAAAACCTGTACGCAAGTCATTTAACATTGGTATGCAGGGTGAACACAATTTCGCGCCATTTCGCCGAACGCAGCGTCTCCAGTCGAGGTAATGTCGTGGCAAGACAGATACGGTGTTAGGCAAAACGCATCGATCTGTGTTGTCTGGCCTGAAGCTCGCATTCATTGATCATTGTATGTGCTGAGCTCGAATCCTTAGACTACACTGACAAGCTCTGAGCCAATGGTACCCTAATTAAACGTCTATCATCTTGAACGGACGCCTTCACAGTGTTTAATATTGCAGGGTTGGGTGGGTGTGAACAAACGTTCGTAGAAATACCCGTAGCCAGATATGCAGGTAACCCATTGGTTAACGTCGCGTACTTCGGTTAGAAAGACCCGGGTTCGAACCCTGTATGTGGGTCTTCAAATTGGTCGCCGGCCGCCGTCCTAAAAATTGTGTTTCTTCAATAAAAGGCATCAATTTGTTTTTTTGTTAATCTACTTCAATACGTTCGACTCATGTTTATATGCATTTCAGTATTCTCACACTGACATAAATAGTAATAATCGTTCAGCTGCAACACCCTTTCGGCGCGTAGCTGCCACGCCACCCAAAGGGAGCACGAGGGCTGGGATACTGCTGAGTTGCCTAAACCTAGACAAGGGAAGTCGAGAGACAGAGGTCGGGTTCGAATCACGAACCTTCTGTGCTCTGGACACTGAGCCATCTCGCTCCTCTCACACTGACATCGCCGTCATTAATGATGATGATGTTGATTTTTGTTCCGGTTCCAGTAGTGTCCGCCTCCTACCCCGAAAACAGCTAATCAGCTCAAATGTTTAGCTCGTGATTGGTCAGAATGTGTGACTACTGGAGAGCAGTCGATTTTTATCCCGAAAGTTTTTCGTGCTCCTTGTGAGTGACTTGATAACTTGTGTTTGAATTGTTTACTTTTTAAGGGAGTGGCGTGGTTAATCCTGGAAAGTACTCTAACACAGTTTTTACCCTGTAATGGATTCATCAGGTGGATGTACATCCCTTTCGGTGACGTTCTTCTTGCTTCCTGCCCCCAGATGAGGCTAAGCCGGGACAAAACGCCCAATGGGCTGCATTTCAGATATAACTACACCCTCTTTGTAAACCGCCTATTCAGATCCAAGTCACCGAGGCTTGGTATTCCACGAGGATTGTGGAAAATATTACTAATTATACTCGTCTGCCCTTAAGTAGACAAATTTCTTGACGATTTCACCGCATGGGACAAATCAAGACTTGTGCCATGTGCACAAGTGCGATCGGAGGTCGCGTGCCACTGTGATAAGCAACAAAAGTTGCTAACCTTAGATAACTTGACGGATCTCGCCACATTCATCTGATGGGTCCCAGCAAGGACGAAACACGAAGAGGATTGTTTTCCCGGACTAACAAACAGCTGGTCATCTGTTTCTTTTTTCAGGGTGAATTGGGTTTGGACGTTACCTTGTATAGAAAAGTGCAACTGTGCGGCACGCTCACCGTCCGTGCTCGTTTTCTACCCGGCCCTATTCAGTTGGTTTTATTGAGATTCCGCCCAGTTATCAGTACCAGACCGTTTTCAGTAGATGTATTCGATTTGATTTCTATGGCCGTCTTTGAACAAAACACCTTTTTAGATTCAAGTCCTTGCTCGAGCTGGAAGCGCCAAGCACCTGACTGTGAGTGCGGCCTTCTGGTTAATCAACCAATCCGGACTGCCTCTTATCTTCGCTCAGTCCTCTTCCTCACCTGGTCGGCTGTACGCTTCCAACACTGAGGCGGCACGACAGCGAGCGCTCACCAACATTGCAGCCGGACAGTACGACGAGCACGAAGAAGCACGATCCGTATCACCCCTACTCTTCTCTTTTTCCAACAGAAATGAAGGCTACTTATTGAGGGTTCGAGTTGGACGAGGGTGAGTGTAAAATCCTAGTTTCAATTCATGACACACGGAGGCGCGTGTCTGACCGTGTCCACTGTCTCGGTTCGTTTAGACTCGCGAAAACAGAATCTGCAGATCCATCGAATTCTAATGGTGGATTTTCTCCGGTGTGGTCTCCAGCGATCTCCTTGGATAAGTCTGGTGTGGACATGCTACAATTGAAAATGGTCGATTCAGCCAATCGGTAAGTACGCTGTTCCGTCATTTAAAAAAGCGCTCAGCTGTAACACCCTTTGGGCGCCTAGTTGCCATGCCACCCGAGGGCTGGGATACTGTCAGGTTGCCCAAGCTTAGACAGGAGAAGTCGAGAGGCAAAGGTCGGGTTCGCACCACGGACCTTCCGGTCACTTTTCTTCTTGTGGTGCATACCAGGCCGCCTGACGGGCACACATTTCAGAGCATCATTTATTCGTGAATCGAAACGCTCTCGGGATGTTCGCTCACAAACATTGAGTATACGGACGATATTGCTCTCTTTGGTTCATATCCTTCCCAAATGCAAACGATTTTAAGTAACCTAAATAACTGTCGCACGGTTTGGTATGCGCTTCACACCTGCAAAGTGTAAGGTTCTGCTACAAGACTGGGTCGGATCAAATCCACACCTCATGCTTGCAGGCTGGCCAATCGACGTGGTAGGTAAGTTTGCTTACTTGGGCAGTTGTAAGGTCCCTATGACCAGTTGAATATGAGATTATTTCTCGAAAAGGGAGGACCACGGCAGCTTTTTCCAACCCTCGATATATATGGCACCAACGTGACGTCATTGTGTGCGACAAGGGCAGAGTTTACGCCGCAGTGGTGCGACCCACACTGTTTTAAGGATCAGAAACGTGGCCCATACGCACAGAGGATATACGGAAGATGTCAGTGTTTAGCAGTCGGTGTCTCCGATTCATTGGTCGGATTAGTACTGCTGAGGTAAGCCAGAGTGTCTTAGGAAGAAGGATTTCTCCCGCGATAGATGAACTACTCACGCTTCATAGACTGCGCTGGTTGGGTCATGTACTCCGCATGTCAGAAGACCATCTGCGTCACGGAGCTCTTTTTTCCCAGCCCTGTGCTGAGTGGAAGCGACCGACAGATGGACAGTGTATGACCTGGCAACGAAGTACTAAAAAACTGACCAGTAAACTTAGTCCGGTGGGCAACTGTCGCCTCCCGGAATGGATCATGACATTAGCAGAAATAGCCCAATCACGCAGTCAATGGCGCTGGTGCATCAATGCTATCGCCTTCAGTGCGTAGCTACACAGTTCCCAAACTTACCATACATGCCGTCGCCTCCTAGACTTGGTTGTATGTCCCATACTCTCTTGTTTTTCAGTGATCGAAACTGTAGCAAGTGGAACCAATGTGTCTATGGTGTGTGGTTTATAACTGATACACTGAAATTGAATTGAATTGCACCTTTTATTCGTCCGTTCACCGAAGACTTGGAACAGTACGCGGGATTTGTCATAAATATTTGTTTGAACATCTCTTGCTTCCAGTCCCAGTCTGGTCTACCACGTTGGATTTGAGGTTCGTGAAGGTTGCGGAAGACATGCAGTAACCAGAATTGTCACATTCAAGCCACGCTATGTGATTGAGAATGCCACAGATCTCAGATTACATGTTGCTCAACAAAAGTGTCTTCGTACTCGATCAGGTGCATCAGGTGAGTTACTACGCTTGTGAGTCGATCGATTACTTACTCACATGAATGAGTGGTTGCTGGAACATGTGGACAGTTTGATTTCCACACATCAATCAGAATACTGTTAACCACGTATCCGATTCGTATTCGATTTTTGCAGCTATTGCCGTCCTCGATTCTGGTGGCACACAAGCGTATCATTGGCCCCGTGAAGATTTAGATCGCCTGCTTTCTGTCCGTGCCGTGTGGGAAGTTACAAACCCGGTGGAAGGAGATAACCCGATAGACAGGGAGCGCCATTCATCATGGTCCGGCGGCTTTCCTATTGACCGTCCATATTCGTTTACGATGATGCTCCAGTAAGTTTTTGGGTCAGTTTTTTCCGAGAGTAGGTCTTTGGTCGGGGTGGAACATTATAGCGTGTTCAAATTTGTGCAAGTGAACAATCTTGAGGGAGTAGATCCTTTGATCGTCCATATTCGTTTACGATGATGCTCCAGTAAGTTTTTGGGTCAATTTTTTCCGAGAGTAGGTCTTTGGTCGGGGTGGAACATTATAGCGTGTTCAAATTTGTGCAAGTGAACAATCTTGAAGGAGTAAATTCTTGTTCAAAAACTTTATTACGAGTGAGACCACGTTTGTAACATATTGTTATGTGTGCTTTCCGGTCTAATGCGTTCGTATTTTCCTCGCGTAGCTTACCTCACCTTTCTGAGTCATTCAACTCCATCAGTGACACAACGAGCTGCCCGGTGGTTGATCGCCTCTTCCTTCGTGTGGTTATTGTACTCCGGGCGGCCACATTCCACATCCTACTGTCTGATGCCAGTTCTCTTCCTGCTCCGTTTCGCATCGAGAATGATAGCGCTGTGTCACTATCCTATCAACAAGTTCTGCGTGCGACTCCCTCCCTCAAAAGTGTCATCACAGATACGGGTTATGAGCCTGCTTCATTCTCTCCAATTCTGTCTGACAGAACATCCGCCAGTATACGTCGCCAGTCTGATGGATCTTTGGAGTCCGTGTCGTCAACTAGCGGACAGGAAAAGTCTGAATGGGTCGGGGGAGCCACTTTGTCCTATATTGGGCCAGCTACCTCGGTTGACTATGCCATGGAAGAGCCGCTGTTCAATCCAGTTGTCGCGCTACGTGTCCAGGCAAGTATTTCCATGAATTACTTATACCCTCCTGGTGAACTTCCAGAACGATTTTAGTAACCCCCCACCACCAAGTCGTGACTTCTTCGAATGCAGTTGCCAGGACAGCGACCTTTGTTTTTCTTACGATTCTCGATTGAGCTGCTGTTTGTGAACAAGGTCAAATATACTGGTGCGTGGCCCACAAACACGAACCTGGTCAATTGTCTAATCAGGCAATCGGAGCATATTTGGGGTTTATGTGCACACGAAAAGCTGTATTTGTCAGCTTCCCACTTTGACACATTTCGTATAGCATTTAGGATACGTAGCTGGAACGTTGAGGGGTATTACTGATCCCGAAATCGTTTATTGTATTTGGCTATTTGATAATAAACGCCTCCCCCAAGAGTCAGAGGATGGATCTGAATGAGTCTTCTAACCCAAAGATCAGTGGTCCATCTGCCTGTCAGAAAACTTACTGTGTTTCTCGCCTTTCTGATTGAGTGGTAATGTCTCTCCTGCTTTGGAAATTTCCGCTTTTTCCAACTCTGATGTGTAGTGTGAGTAATTTCTTTGTTGGATATTCTTATTCTACCATTTCACGCTACATCCGAAGGTAAGTATCGGTAACTTCAAACATCATATGCGGCTGCACAATCAGTGAAAACTTTGCAATATGTTTTTCTCAGGTGTTGGGTACACCGCACCACATATCGTTAAAAAAACCATACACCTTATCTTTTTTGATCAGGGTGGAACCAGCGCTGCGTACGATCTGGACAAGATTGGTTTGGGTCGTTCGTTAATCTATGACAATTTTGTCTATCTGACCGTACTCGGGCCTCTGATGGACACAGCAGCATCGTCAAGATGTGACAGCTTCTCGTCCGACTTCGTTTTCGACGTGCGGCCTTCCTCGCACCATGTGGTCTACTCGTCCAAGGTAGGTATCCTCTATTGGCACTGCGCTGAACTATGCCCTCGTGTGCAGTTTGGTTCTGCACATCCTATGCTGGATGTCGCAGTGAGGTGGTACTGTCAGTACCAGTCAAACTTTGTGCTACGTAGATAATACATCACGTGACCTATGTGTTCCCTCGTTAATCTACCTTCATTCGCCACACATTCGAGTCATAACCCCATCTCCTTGAGGTAGTGCTTTTTCGGGCAATAGTCAGTCTCAGATGGTCTCAGTGATACATGTGTCAGCGGTCGTTTCGGTTAGTCAGCTGATCAATTCTGAGTGTGTCGTATAGATTGGTGTCAGCGCCTTGCTAAATCTATGGTCCCATTTTGGTGGTGTGGTAATACCCGACAGAAAAATGAGGTAGTGCAGGTGAACCAAACTCATCAGAATTACTCTCCAGGATTACTTAATTGGGCCATTTATGTGATCCATCATTGAGTTCTGACTCACACACGACACGTGTCCCTCGTTTGGCCTCACAACAGATTCCAGGACGGCGTGCTCAGCTCTGGTGGCTCTCGGACTCTGGACACATCTTCCACGAGGGCAGCTCTTCCCCCCTAGAGCCTGGTGAAAGATCCAACCTCAAACCGGTTCTGTACAAAAAACAATTCGTGCTAGATGTGGATACTGGCAGTGATGCGGCACATCGTGATGATGAGAACCGCTTCGTTCTAGATACGGACACGATCAGACAGTTCGAAGTTGCTCGACTAGTTGTGTCTCCACTGAACAAGCGCCGGAAGCAATTTCAAACGTGGCGGATAGATCAGGTTGGTTTTGATTTCCTGTTTCTTTCCTAGGAACTTATTCTAACACGGTCTTAATGATGCTTTCCGTGTGCCTTTCCAGCACGGACTACTCGTGAACAACGCCCTGTACTGCGTCCAAGTTTACCGAGAAAGTACTCCTTTCCACATAGGGCTCAGTGACTTTGTTGGTGCACCGATCCTAGCCGTCAAACCTCGACCATCAGCAACTCGCCTACTCAGTCCGTCACTTGCCCCGGCGATTATTCTGCCTTTGTGGCTACGCCCTGGTTCGGGTCGCTTGCGTGTCTACGTGTATTTGGACGGAGTCACTCGAGTGCTGCGCATTGAGGATGAGGCTTTCCCTTCTAGACTGCTGCCTTCAAAACCGAGCGCTGAGAGCGCCTCCAAACAAAGCGCTCCGGACTTGTCCCGATGGGGGAGTTTGATGCTTGTTGATGCAACACCAAAGGTTGGTTCTCAGTTTTGGGAAGTTGTATTTCCCGTTTTTCCGGCGGTACCATTAGTCTGTCAACTTTCTCCCCACTTTCTCGTACTATCATTCACAGCGCTTGTCTATCATTGAAAACTCGGGCTGGAACAACTCACCACGTGCTCGAATTCTCACCGAAACCCACGATTGTTCGCAGTTTCGTGTAAGTCTCTATCACCGTTTGCCAGAATTCATTATCCACTACACAGTTGGTAATGTGTTGAAATATTGGCAGCTCGGGTGAGTTGATTGGTTGTTGATCAGGTGGCTGTTGATCTGTTTGCCGAGCTTGGCAACTGAACTGCAAACGTTTCGTCACCCTGTGAGGAGACATCATCAGTGCGTAGTTGGGTGCGCACTGCCCTCAGTAGAGTACTCTACATCCTGCCGCAGAGCCTAGCTGACAGATAGTTCCCCGATGGCAGTGTAGGGAGACTTATTGATTCTCGATTGAGATTTCATGCTATCAGTGGAGCCATCTATGCTATAAAAAAGCCGACAGCCGCCTTGGCATCCTCTTTGGAAATCATCTACAATTTGTGTCTCTCGACACTTGCAGAATCTCATCTGGAGAGGGACCTACTATCCATAGGCCTCCAAAACGTTCTCGCACTTTCGCATACAAAACTCATCCGCCTTCAGCATTAACGAACCGAATTCTCGTCAACACCGCATGTTATCTACTTCCTCGTTAATGATCAACGCCGGTTGTGTTCGTGCGCTCACCGTTACTTCAATCTTGTCCTGTCCTCATCATTTCCGTCCGTCCAGGTCCTTGTATCCCTTCCCCTCGGTATCGGCCTGAGTGTCGTGTCCGCCTTTGCCGAAGAACTCGTGTATGCGTCACTCGTAAACGTCCGGTTATCGTTTTGCCGCGCCTACTCGTTGGATGTGTTTGACAAGGACTGGGAGCGCTTTACTGAGCCTGCTAGTCCTCCGCCATCTGGTGGTCTCAATGTTGCTTGTGACGTGCTACAACTGGACGCCTGTAGTTCCCCTACCACTCGTGAGCCAACGCCTGAGGTAGCTCAGGGAAGTTGGACGAACGAGGAAACTGATGCATTAGCTTCTCTCCTACGACGCAAATCTTTGTCGGATTATGTACGCTTCAGTGTGGATCACATGCAGGTAAGCGTTCTTACCTGTGTTTTTCACCCACTCAACCTCTTGTATCGAATTCTATCTTCCACTCGTTCTCATGGTAGGTCAACAGCCAATTCCCCGGTGCAACTTTGCCGGTCCTCCTGTTCACGGACAGTACCTCGTTAGCAAGAGAGTCAAGCGCCACAAACAGAATTGCGACAAATGTCTTGCAAGGGAAACCGCTCGCGTTAAATGCTCCCGGTGAATTTGGAGGTATCGATCAGTTTCCTACTGCATCTACGCTGAGTGTGGCATATCAGAGACAAGTTCAGAGCAGGTGGAATGTGCATCTGTTCAAAACTTTCCAGGTGCGTGGCTTTGCTCTGTGTGCCTGTTTTCTAAACCCCAGCATCACGGTTGGTTGTTTTTTTTGTGAGCTAAACTTTGTCGTTTTATGCCATCGCTTCCCATAAATCGCGTATATCCACTGGATATCACAGCGCGGTTCCTCAGGAGCCAACTTTCTTGGGATTCTATGTAGTCATCCCCTTCGAGGGCTTACTCAGATTTGGAATCGTTTGAGTGGGAATATCACCCGGACGAAAAGGATTCTGATGCCCGTTTCCACCTCTTGCTTCCGTTCGTAGGTCACCGTTGGTCCAGTGTACATTCAAGCCGAGGAACTGCTGCTCCTCAAATTGATCCAGTTTTGGCAACATGCGACCAGCAGACTGTCGACTTCAAATATCACCCCGGACTACGAAGATGAGCAGCCTCTTTCCAGGTATGTTATTGGTGGCAGTTTTTTTCCCAGGTTATTGTATGCTTTTGCACGCTGGCTCATCTAGCTTGTAATGGGAGTCTGCTTGAACCCATCCAGATAGGCTTGATACAACCCCTCTTGTTACGTGGACGAACCCATTTTGAAGGAACCCTAGTTTACAAGCATACAGCAACTTCGCTGTTTCTAAGTATGTCCATGTGTGGTCCCCTCTGGAACGTTATGCCCCATACGATCCGCTGCGTATTATGCCTTCTCTTCCAGACCGAATTTCTCATCCAGTGTTGACAAGAGCATCCCGTTCTGGTTCGACACCCTGTCAATCAGCTTCATTCCTTTGAAACTCAGCGTTCAAACAGCTAAAAAGTCGCTCACGTCCTCCAATCTAGCCGGAGCCAAACGTTTGCTACCCTCATTGATGAGTTTTAGCAACGCGGAAGTCAATTTGGGTGAGTCGGACATCGGTAATGTTGTCATCCAACAGATCATTGGTTTCTTAGTAGTTTCCTTACATACAGTAATCGTTCCACCGTTCGCAGTGGTCCGATTACAAAGTTGCATTCGATACCTTCGAAATCTCATTGGACGAGATGGCTCAAGTGGTTGGAGCACGGATTTACTGACCGGAAGGTCTATGGTTCGAACCCGACCTCTACATCTCGACTTCCCCTGTCTAGGCTTGGCAGTATCTCAGCCCTCGTGCTTTCTTCGAGTGGCATGGCAGCTAGGCACCGGAAGGGTGCTGCAGCTGGACGGTTTATTTTATTTTCCTTCTATCGGACGAGTATGTTGTGAAGGTTGCTTTGTGTCCCCTAAAAGGGTCTCGTGCGCTCCTCAGTATACGTGATTGGTTAAGTATCGATTAGGTAGTTTTCTCTGCTTTTTCAAGCCACTACCGTTGGGTTCGGTTTCAGTCGTGCAACGGCTACTTCCATTGAAGAATGTGTCCAGCACCAGAAGCTGCGTTGGTTGGGACATGTGTTGTGTATGCCTAACCATCGCTTGCCGAAGAGAGTGCTATTTTCCATGCCCAATTCAGATTGGCGGAAGCAAAGTGGTGGCCAACCTTTGACCTGGCAGAGGGGTATCAAGGAATTCATAAAACATGAGTACTGTCGGTGCTACTCGCCTTCTAGAATGGGGACCGCGTGACCCCCGCTGCGCCCTTTTGTAGACGCCGCAAGATATGGCTGCCAACCGATTTCACTGGCGTTCTTGTTGTCACTCTCTATCCAGATTGCCTGAATGAGTGTTTGGAGGTGTGAGCACCTCAGAGTGCTTGTAGTAAGCTTCCACTAAGCTCCTTCCCCATCCACCTTTACTCTTTTCTTTACACTAAGGCTTTCCTATAAATCGTGGTTGTGCGGCAGTGGGGCATCGGTGTTGAACACTAATGTCATGCTGTCGATGGTGGTGATCAGTTTTTCTCAACTCACAAACCGTATACTAAAGTACAGTGATTCCATTTGCTACAGCTTTTGTCCACTGAGAGCCACGTCTCTGAGGTGGTGACCCACTCTGTGCATTAAACGACACGTGGGTCTATAAGTGTGTTTCAGACAGGCCCATGAAATGCTTCGAAGGCGTCGATGGTCAAATACAGAGAGCCTCCGATGATCTTTTGCTAGCATTGTCCACCTTTTTGGTTCATAAATTCTTGGTGGGCATCACAAAAGTTTACAATCCCGAGCATCTTCTTTCATATTTTTGCATGTGTCCAAACAATCGTGCTGCTATTCAGCAACTTGTCTGATGTTTTGACCAATGACTGGTGACCCTTTGAAACCTTAGAGTACCAGCTTCACCTTGAAGTTGTATCATGTTCGTCACAATATTATTCTGATCCGACACGGCAAACAATCAGGTTGAAAGTACTTAAGTCGTTTTGGTTCAACCGTTGTCCGCGGACTTCCGCATTTACCTGCTGTACACGTGTAATTTTCGCTCAAAAGCAAGTTTTTTGGGACGAATTGTTGCCTCAGGATGCTCTTGAATTCCGCTCAGTAACCTAGACCAGCAACTTGCGGTCCAGTTTGAAATACGCTTTTCCGACCGTTATTGAACTGAGACCTACAGTCATAGCATTCTGTAATATGTGCAACCTCTGCATGGTGCGTGCTTGTCTCGCTTAAATGTTATTGAATCCGCGTATATTTCCATAAGGGAAACTATTCACAAGGTTGCGGAAAACCCTTCGACAGCTCACGACCGGTTTCGCCCTTCTTGGGGCTCATCAGGTAGGCGCAGTCCCCGAGTTTCCGTCA
>NW_008752107.1:328694-353469 GCF_000715545.1 Opisthorchis viverrini
TCTACAACTGAATGTGCTGCACACAGACCGCCTCATGATTCAGTTGGCACGATATTCGGGATACCGCAGTATATTTTCATAAAGGAAACTACTCACAAGGTTGCTGAAAACTCTTCGACAGCCCACAACCGGTTTCGCCCTTCTTGGGGCTCATCAAATAGGCGCAGTCCCCGAGTTTCCGGTATTGAATTTTGTTGTATTGTGTCGACGAAGCAGACCGAGTCGAATGCCCAACTATCTTTCGCCTCCTTCATTTTTACAACACAGAACCTTTGTTGCGATCTCACGTGCTCGGGACCAGTTCATATCTGATCGAACAAGTAGTGAAGCACTACAAACTACAGCTCCGTGCTCACGCAATCAACATATTTGGTTCTGTGGATTTTCTGGGCAACCCGCTCGGATTCATCAACGATATGACTTCTGGGATTTCAGGTCTAGTCGAGCTGGATGTCGGAAGCCTGATTCGTCACGTGGCCCACGGGGTCGGTGATAGTGCGGCCAAGGTAAGTTGTACCGGTTCAACACAAAACTTGCCTTCATCTCGCTGCTTTCTGTAAAACGAATTTTCATCTCCCACAACCATTTTTCGGAAACGAACTCCGCGTTCGGTTCCGTCCCATTTCTGCCCAAATGTCCAATCACAAATATGCCTGATATTATACACCCCGAGCAGACAGTCGGGATGACTCAACCGAGGCCAGTCAGTACGGTCTTTCATATTCCCCCCGATGTTACAGTTGGACCCGTGCGACGCTCTCAACACTGGCCTGGTATCTTGACATTTTTCCGCTCAGGCCCCCCCCCCCCATGTTCGATTGCATCCTCCTATTCTTCTGAACTAGAGACTGCCTTCATTCCAGTTCCGTGGCTGGTTGTTTTTGGGGAAACGGTCGGAAAATAATGATCCATAGTTCGACTGACTGGCATGGTAAACCCTAATTCCACTGTGATTTAAGTTGGCAAACAGGTATTTTGTTTGTGTCTTCAGTTAACTTACAAAACAGAATGTTTGGACGGACTGAGTAAGAGAAAACCATTTGAAAGCAGACGGATTGTGAGTTACGCAGTCTTCGGTACGCGAAATTATGATCAGAAGGTCAGTGTGAAAATCAGTGTGCAAAATCGGCGATGCGTTGTCGTACGCCATTGCCCCGCCGGCCGTCCGAGCTTCAGCGTTTTTGTAAATTGTTTCAGCTTACGGTCGGACAGATACCGCTTGTCCAATCTGGAGCGATTCGCCCTGACTCTGTATATTAACTGAGAGACTTCAACTCACATCTGAAGGTTAATGACTATGGTTTCCTATACAAAATGCTTTGAGTGTCCACTCTGGATAAAGATGTCCTCCAGTTAGCGAATTTACACTCGTTTGCAAACAAATTTGGTTCTGCGAGAGACTCACCCAGCTGAATCTCCCGTTTGTGATGTTTCCGGGCAGTCGTTTTGCTTAAATTTTCAGCTTTTAACCCTAGAAAATCCTTATCGATCGCCCAAATATCCTAAAACCATCCTTTTATTTTTTGGAGAGGAAGGGGGTGGGGACACAAAGCTCTTAATATAAATTGGCTGCCAATTCCGTGTTTGTTTCTCATGCTGTACCCACCGAACGGCCGATTTTTTCAGTCATTTGAACATCTTGAAAGCTAACGCAATTAGAGTTTCCTCATTCTATAGTGAAATTTACTTACAGTTCGATTAACCTGTGGAGCTTCTGTTCTGTCGCCATACTCACTATAGCTCCATTTCTATCGAGGACTCTCGGCAAGTTAACGCCGACTAGACTGCTCGCTGTTGCTATTGCACAAAACCGATCACTACGCACACTTAATCGGTAACAATTCCAAGCTGGATGAATAATGGGGTTTTCTCGTATGGAAGCTCTTCAGAAGGCGAGCGTTTTTGCACTGACGAGCTTTTCTGACCGCAGAACATCCGAACTTATTGGTCTTGTCGATCCTGATCAGGTGGCTACTAACTTGCACTTAGCACTCAAGGAGACATCCTCACCTGTGGGTGGAATGTCATCGAGACACGGGAAAGGTGTTCATCATAATCAGAGACAGCGACGTCAATGTTGACATTGATGCTTCACTGTCGTACAATCACAAAGTTCATTTAATTATATCTAAACCCTTAGAATGAAAAGAAGAGCAAACGAGTGGGTGGCGGAGGGGGGCCTAATGCTGGCCTATCGCAAGCATTCTGAGGTGCCTACACCTCCAAGCGCTCAATCAGACAAACTGGGAAGAAACTGACAGCATGAGCGCCATTGACATGGATCAGTCATGGATGCGTGGCTGTGTTACCTTCCTTCTTCAGGTCGTCTGAGGCGGTAGTTCTTTTTTGATTCTGGTCATCTATCGTGTTTTCCCCAGCGCATTACATTTCGATCCTTTCATCTTTTCAATCCACTTTAAATTCAGGTTGCCGGAAGCGTTTCACATCTACTGAATGCGATCTCTCTGGACGAGGAGCATCAACACGAACGAGCTGCAATCTTAGGTGTTCGGGCGGACGCCTCACCTTTGTTGGAACCGAATCGCTCGTCCCAGACCAGCTTGGATGCTTTCGGTAGTGACTCGGCTTCCTACAGTTCTGATTACGGCGCAGACCCCCTCGAAGGCTTTGAGCTTGCTCAGGTGTCCGATCTGGTTCCTGGTATCCCTATTCAGTCTGGAGAAACCTTTGCACCCCTGGCCGCTGGAGTCCGAGGCTTAGTGCATGGCTTCGTCGGAGGCCTGACCTCAATGGTCACGCAGCCATATAAGGGCATGCAGGAAGACCAGTTCAAGGTGAGCGCCTGTTCTTTTTTCTTGTCCTGGATTGCTAACAATGCCGTACCGCGACTGCCGGCTTTTTAAAGACCTCCTGACTTACTTTTTGTCCGTGTCACTTCATATCTGTGTTTCCGTTTAGACAGACTTCGTATATACTTTCTGCTGATCTATTTTGATTTATTCACGTTTAGGGCTTCGTTACTGGATTTGGAAGAGGAATTTTGGGGACAGTTACTAAACCGCTTGGAGGCATCCTCGATCTCGTATCGGGAGTCATGACCACGATAAGTGAGGCCACGAGATTTTCTTCGAATGTTCAACCCCGACGGCGGCGTCCTCGTCGGTCCGGCTTGTCAAAGTACGCACTGCTCCCATTGGCTGTCTATCGCCTAGACGAGTCTGTGGCTCAGCTGCAACTGCATAGACTTACTCTGTTCACTTCTGCGCGCAGTGCTCCCAAGTCGTCCAGACGCTATACTTCTCCTCCCTCGACCACGTCGACTGAATGGTTGGAAATTGGTGAGGAGGTAGCTGTGGAATTGGAAGACTCTTCTGCTCACCCAGTAGAGTCTAAAGAAGTAATACATGCCTTGCAATCAGTCAGCTGCGCCATACATTCCACAGTCGACGGAGCCTGGCTTTCCCACCGCTTCAATTATCCCGAATGTGTTTTCTACGTACTACCCGTTCAAGAAGCTGGTGTTGTGGCCATTCTCACCGATCGAGCCATCTGGTGCGTGAGCAGCCAATCGCTTCGCGGTTTCGTTTCCTCTTGGCCAACCGATCCTAATACACCAGTAAGTTTGTCATCTCTTCTAGCATCGCCACGTGCTTCCACTAAATTGCATGATCTACTTATGTAGCAGTAGGTCCTTGTGAGTGATTTTCGATTTCTGTTCGCGCATAGTAACCTAGGTTTACTTTCAGACTGATATTTGGTACTCGCACGCTAGACGAGCGGCTCTACAATATGGTCAGGGGTGAAGGCTGTGTTTGATTGAGCCTCGTTGTTAGTGTCCATCTGTGGGTGTGTTAATACGCTTCTCAGACTGCAGTCGGTAACGATACGGGGAACATACAAGGTTTTGGCCTCCGTTTCCCTTGAGGTGATTGATGAACGGCCTCTCCGGATCGACACGGATAGTTCGACGTGGTGTGAGCATAGGAAATTTAAACCAACCCTTCAACTGTGATCAGACCATACTTGATCGATTGTCATCATCATCAATAACCCGAGTACATGTTGCGAGGCTCTTTCGATTGGTATTAGAAATAAGGTAAACTCAAAACCGTAGTTGACATCATTAGAACGTGAATCATCGTTTATGGTGTTCTCATGGAGCGGCAACAATGATTCATAAACGCCGTCGTTTACACGAATCGACCGTGTTTGCTTCTCTCCCTCTTGATTTACCTCGATCCGGGTCCCCTTGGGAGACTAGGAACACGCCTTTCTTTTCCTGTAGCGTTTGCTTTTTGGCCATGGTAACAACTTAACCCGTGCCTGTGTTTTATCGAAAACGACCCTACGAGACATTTGGTAAACGAGTTTGAAGTTGTCATCATGATTCTGACTTGGCATTGACCTCGATCACTGAACGCTTACCTACCTCTAAGTTGATGTGCCTTCTTTGACGCGTTCTTTGCACAACCTGTCTAATTTCACGTATTCCACTTCGTGACTTGTCATTTCAACCGCTGAAATCTATCCTCCTTGTTTGTCACAGTTCGAACGTCTACCGGGACCAATATTTCTGCTCACGGAGCACGCAACACTCATGTTTATGCTGCCTTACCACCGTCTCGATCATGTACGCGTAAAAAGGAGCAATTTCTCCTTGTCGAATTCCTCATCCACGTCCGAATCTGTGTACGTGGTTTTCACGGGAGATTCCGGAGTCAGCGCGCAACAGTTACGATGTGATCACACGTCTTGGGCTGTCCAGTTGACCAAACGTACCAGAGAGACCCAGTTCCGTTTTCTTCAAGCAGCATTTTCACTCTTTCGACCAGACCTGACCCTCACCCCGACCGCTGTGAATACAAACCCCACTGGTCGAAGCATACGGCATGGGGGTGTGCCTCTGGTCCCGGGATATCCTGTGGCATTAGCCTATGCTCCAGTCTATAGATGAACCTCCGCAACGACTTTTAGACCCAGCGTGATCTTATTCATCTGCTTTCCAGTTTCTTTTTTATCGAAGGACATTTTCAGTTCTTTCAAAATTTAGGGTGCGTTTGACAGAACCCAATCTCGCCGTTTGTCTGCTGATCTTATCAGTTATTTTTTTATATTACAAGGCTTTTTTGAGCGTGGCCTTTTTTGAGCTTTAGGGGGAGGGGGCACACCTTCACTGGTCATCATGGAAGTGTGCTTATCTCTACGATTGCACCGAAGTGAGGGCCGCCTCAACCCGATTCCCTGAGGATATCGGTTTCTCTCTACATATATCCAAGTTTTGTCAGAACCAGAAGGTCCTGAACATCAAATCGCATTTGAACTCGACGCGGAAATGAATACCTCTACGTGCAGAAGACGTACGGAAATTGACAGTGTCTGACAATCGGTGTCTCCTTAGCATCGGTTAGGTCTGTTGGGAACATTGGATTAGCAATGCTGAGGCACACATCACAATCCGAGGCTCATACAGCTGTCCAGGTAAAAAACTTGTCTACCACCTCAATCCGTTCACTCGCAAGCATGAGATTAGGGTTTGAGCCCACCCAACCTTGAAGTAGAACTTTACATTTCCCAGGTGTAAAGCACATACAAAACCGTAAGGCAGAAATGTTTAGATAGCTTAATATTTGTAATACGAAGGCGTCAGATCCAAGAAGTTCTGCGTACTTGTTTACCGTAGGCTGATGCCCCGGTAGTAATTCGACTTCACAGGCACCAGAGCCTGATAATTTCTTTTCTGTGGTCGTGTCAATGACGAAATTGGAGGGGAAGGGTTACGTAAGGCAGCCCTGTCTGACATTTGGTGTAGCGAAATCTGGTAAGTGCTTCCCGAAGAAATCCACGCTCATTTGGTGTAGCGAAATTTGGTAAGTGTTTCCCGAAGAAATCCACGCGTCTGCGGGCATTGGCATAGAGCGCCCTAAGGGGAGTGGATAATTTGTGTGGACATCTTCGCTCCACAGACAATGTCCACAGAGCCAAAAAAGATAGGCCTTGCTGCCGTTCCAGAATCCGTCGGAAGGTGAATATGTAGTCGGTGCATCCTGTTGCACGAAGGGACCATATTTTTCGAAGATCTGTGACTACCTGTATGCGGCCAACCTTCGAAAGGCAGAATCAGGGAGAACTTCGATGCCACAGCTACCAGGGCGAGGCCACGGTGGTTTCCACTGCGGTAGCGTATCCTTGAAGACAGGAATGGCCGTCCACACAGAATCAGGGAGAACTTCGATGCCACAGCTACCAGGGCGAGGCCACGGTGGTTTCCACTGCGGTAGCGTACCATTGAAGACAGGAATGGCCGTCCACATGCCACATTCTCCAGGCACTTTTTCCACGTTCCATATTGAACCGATAGGCTTTATCAAGGGGTCACCAGTGGCTCTCTGCCTTCTTTGAAGAAAGCTCGATACAAACATCCGGTGCCGGTGTATTCTCATGTTTCAGCCCTTATATTTCGCGCCTTATTTCTTCTTAAGACAGACGAGTAAGGCTTACATTCCATCCTCCGTTATGGGCGGTCTCCAAGGCTGTGCTGCTGGAGGTCAACCAGACTGTTCTAAGTGTTTGTCCCGTCACTCCGGTCGAAATTCTCGCGAGTGATTAATTCAGCCGCCTTTCCCCCTTATCTTTTTGTTGATCGCCGCTTCTCTAGGGCCAGTCTATTGTACCAGTTGATACAGGGTACGCCCGTTCCCGAGTTGTTACCATCTACCGATTTTTAATGTCCACCAGAGCACTCGGTCTTTCCCTAGACGCTTCACTATTTGTAGTTTGAGGGCCTTGTGTGCATTCAGGTCACCCTCCTGTTTGACGAGTGAACTTGGATGTCTCTCGATAAGAAGTATCCTCTTCAGCGTCAGAACTCTGGCCCGTTGGGGCATATGTCGACACCAAAAACAGGCACTACTTTTTATGTCAGGGTAACTGTTCAATCGAATCCATTCAAGCAAAGCGCGTCCAGCCCTACAGCTGAGTGAAACTCCCGTCCCATGCGTTGCCGAAATTATAATAACAATGTTTATTCCCAACTTGTGGGTGGCATGCCGTCTGGCATGATCATGCGTTTATAGTCAGAATGGGGCATTACTGAGGGATTTGCGGGTAGTGTTGACTGCGCGAAAAGGGGACAATGTCACAAACAGTGGGAGGTACTCGATTAAATAATAATAATAATATTTTTCTCTTGCAACTTGTAGTGAACAATAGGCATGAGGTCCGAGTAATTCAGTGACTCAGTTGGCTGCCATGAACTAAAACTGCAAAACCATTGCTGGCCATGAGTGACCTTGGGCGGTTGGGTAAATGGCCGGAGTCATAACAAGCAAAAGTGGAGGTGGAGATGGGATAATCCGAATTGGGAGAACACGGCAAGTTTAGTCTCAAAAATATGGTGCAATCTGAAAACAAGCAGACTCACTGGTTGCTCTGTTGTTGGGAAGTCAGGTGTAGGGGTTAGGTTTGATGGGAACACAGCGGTGGTTGAATTTGAACGAGTAGTCCAATAGGTTGGAATGAATGTCATGGTGGTCGATTGGGGTCAATGAAACGAGTAGGCAAGAGGGCACGGTTTAGGGGAGGAATGGAACAGTTGCGGGTGTGCTATCAAACTGAGTATGACAGTGCCGTGCCATCATTGGCCTGACATGCTTCAGTTTTTGGACAGCCCCGTGACGGACGTCAACATTTGAGATAATTCGTCTTGGGTATGCAGTTCATTGAGCAGCGGTATTTATTTCAGCCTGGTCGAGGAAACAAGCTCGAACGAAGCCGATATGGGACTGCAGGTTTTCTTGGTCCGTTTGGTGATCCCGGAGTTGTAGATCATAGGCCAGGTGGAGTGGAGATCAGCTAACCAGATCGTCCAAAGCGGGCACTTCCGAAGTTTAAGGCTTGGGAAGGTGAGGGGATGGGAGGAGATTTGCAAAACATAGTGAGTTTGAGGGGATATGAAATGGGATAATATGCATTTATATACATAGAAAGAAAAACTTGGCGTCTGATGCAACTAGGATGATGACAAGCGATTACATGGAGTAGGGAGTAGATAAATTTTACTTAGTAGGCTAGCGACCAGGGGCTGGTTTCGCTGATATACGGTATTATATTACAAGAGATCTAGTAAAAGCCGATATAAGCGCGCAAAAGTGTCGCATGGGAATCAGGTGTGTAAGGGCTGGCGGGAATGGTATTCTGAGCTAACTGGTTATCGAGTGTTTATTACATGAGTTGGATATATACCAGGAGAGAAAGTTGGCGGGGTAGGAGAAAACAATCAGGCCAGTAACACAGCATAATTAGAATTAGTAGGTAAGTCGTGCAGTGATTTGGGGAAGAAATAGCTAATTTTGATTTGGTTTTTGCCAGTAGAGTTTGGACGAGAACAATAGACGCTAGACAGAGTTTATAGAGTAGTCCGGTGCAGGAACTAGACTAGTACGAGGTGTAAGTTTGTACGGGGAAAAAGATAAAAAGAAAACAACCAGACCAGTAACGCTGAATATTTAGATCAAGTTGGCATTTAGTCCTTGGTTAGCTTAAAGCGGGTCAAGAGGATGGGAAGAAATGATAACAAGATCCTTTACTTGCCTATTAACTGTAACGTCGCTTGACTCATATGCGTACTGGACCTGATTCGTAGAGGAGGTCAGAGGGTAGTTGAGTATTAAGTAAGACGGCAGCAGTTTCACAGGTAAGGAATTTGTCTACAGACTGAGAAAAAGCATGGTGATGCGTGATGCTTCGCAGCTGCTCAGGAAGGCTGTTCCAGATGCGAGCGTAATAAACTAGAAAGAAGTAGTGGCGTAGGTTTGTGCGGGCTGGGGGACACACTAAGAGATTGCAGAGATTGAAGTTTTGGTTTTTACAGGGAGTTGGTCTAATCCATTCAAACGTTCCGGCGACATGGTACTCATGGCATTTTGTTTAAGTGAGGGAAATTTCAAGGTCACGGACTATCATCAATTCGTATTTTGTTACCGGTTCACGCCAGATAAAGTGCAAAAGCGCCCCTCAACATATTTGAGCATTCTTCGGTGTTCTTGAAGAAGGAAATTGCATGCACAGAATATCTGACGCAAATTCCATCCAGAAAAATCGGTCAATGATGTTTGCTTTACACTTTTCAGATTTATCAAATTATATGATATTAGTCGCAACCAATTTCTATGTGGAGCTCAGCTTCCATTGAATACAACATTCTTAGAAAACATCAGCAGCGGTGCAAGGGCCAGCTTTGTGGAGGATCCCCTTTCTCTGATATGTATAAGTAGCCTGTAGACAATGCAGCTTCACGAGGTAGCCGCAGATAAATTACCGAAACAGCGGTATTGTTTTTATTGGGAAAAAAGCTCTATAGGTGGCGGTCACCAAGGTAACGGTAGCCGTTTCACACACCTCGACTACTAATCCTAACTGTTGGGTCCGTGTCTACGTGCGACGATGTTTAGGGGGCCTCACCTTTCACGACAGCCTATGCTAATGACCAACGAATTCCCCTTATACTCATCACTGTACTCGCTTTCACGCATCTCGAATACTTATTGTAACTCCAAGGCCCGTGTCTATGTAGCGGACTAGGACCTTATCAGCGTGTTCGGATAAATTAACAAGCAAAAGTAACCAATACAAAATCACAATAGGAAAAGAATCAATAGTCAAATGGGGACTCATGAATGTGAAGATCCAATAGTCCACTACACCGCTCCAAATGCAGCAACTGGCTGTGAAAGGAAATATTCACTTGTCGGAATTTCCCACAGATGGTTCCGCGTGAGTGATATATTCCATGGTAGGGAAATTACTCACGGCTAAACAATGTCACAGGGATTTATTGTGACGTTCAACAGTTGACACAAACACAGAGATTTAGTTCCACTGGTTGAGCAGTCAACAAACTGTTCAACAGAGCGTAAATACGCTCGTTCAGCAAGAAGTCAGCAGGTCGCACCGGAAAATTGCGTATTTGTAACATTAAAACAAACGTCATGATACAATGTGAACGGCGGTTACAAAGTGTGGTTCAAGTTCAGGAAGAATGGTAAATGTGACAACGGATTACAGGCACTACATCTATGTGCGATGCCTCACCCATGCACGGTAACCTAATCCAAGGGTCAAAGACGGTCTTTCATATCCATAAATATTCTCAGTGTCGCTTATGTCTGCTACCTGAGGTAAACATCAAACCAGTATCCATGTGAACCGATCAACTATGCGTGACCAATGACGGCCTTTCATACTCATAAATCTACGCGTTATAATTCATCTCAAATACTAATCGTGCCTGCCGGGTATTTGCACACACGAAGTGTGGTTTTGAGACAACCGTCATCAAACACTTGAAAAAGCTGATTTTGGCAATTTGCTCGCAAACTTTTCATCACCAATCGAGGTGAAATCATCAGTGGGTTATTAAGGAGCGTAGGTGTGCGTAGTGGTGGTTTAGTGATTGTGCCACACTGCATGCTGTGTGCTGAGGTACGAGGGCTTGTCGTTCCTCACTCGGGCCAACCCAAAAAAAATCAAACGTAAGCTCCCAATAATCACATGAGCTGCCTCTTGACAACCAACCCCACATGGGTAGCTGTGTCGAGAATCCGGAAGAAATTATATTGACATGGAGCTTTGTTAAGCCCAATACTTGTCCAAATGTTGTCAGTTACGGACTCATGACTATTGGCTTTCCTCGTGCTGACACAGAAGTATCAGCAAAGGGCAAAAAGCTGTGGTACAAAATTTATTTAGGAGTGCAGTATCATGTGCGTAACAGACTGCTGGCACGGAGGGCGTTTCGCTTGGGTGGAAATTCATACTTTCGGAAAAGTGTTGTCCTGCAGGATTTTTGTATACTGAATGAAAACTGGACAAGTATCTTTAGGCGGTGACTCATCATGAGGAAGCCAGAATCCAAACTGAGTTCTAATATTATTCAGCAAAAAGTGTAGCCGCGTGTCAGGCGGCTTATAGCTTATCGCTTATGGCGAAATCAGATATTTTGCGCCTGCTTCTTAAATGGAATAGATATTTAAAGTCAAGACCACTGAAAATAGCGTGAAAGTGCCCTTTCAAATGGAATGTATTTTTAACCAGCGCAATTTCTAGAGACATGGTGGCTGACGAGCCGGGCTACCACGTTAGGGCTACGAAGCTTTCAGGATTAACACTTGATGGCGTAGAATATCTGCGTATGGTGAATTATTCTACAAAATTTTTAAGTAGGCGATCTTCAAGATCGCCATTCGCCACCAACCGCGAATACACAGCCAAATGTAATGACATATCGCGAACTTCAGTGAAAGGCTAATCGCTTACAATAGAAGAAATTTGCACACTCTTCTGCAGCTGAAAGAATTCACCGAAAATTCTAGAAACGCATGGTCCTTTCTGGATGCAAAATGTGCGTGGATGCCACTCCTGTAAACAGTTTTTGCAATTTATATCTGCTCAACTGGTCGAAGTAGGAAGTTGTGAGGAAGCTCGCTAATTGCCATTCGGAAAGAACGTCTCGGAAGCCGCGTTCTATACCGCCGGATAAATTTTGCCAGGTTGGAAGAACGTACGGCTTATAGATGTTGTAACTGTTTGTTGCTGGACGGCAGAACGTTCCATTTTAACTTGCAAAAGATACCACAACGGCCAGGTCGTCGACCATTGCGGAGTGAAATTAGCTAGTACACATGGTAAGCATGTGGCTACGGTCCCATGATACCTAATCGGCTGTTCAGAGCGTATCCATTCATCTCTACTGAGGAAAGGTCCAAACTGGACGAAAATAAAAGGTGAATAATATTGGTCGTTCTTATAAGTAAATGTGGCCCGCAGGAAATTGTGTGGCCTTTTTGTGTGGAGTTCTCACTGAGCTTTTAACGTCCTTAAACGGGAGGAAGATACAAATTGGGCTATCAAAATGTCACCAGGAGGCAAGTGACCGACAAACCGGGGGCAGTATTCACCATACAATGGGAGCACCTCATCGAATACAATGTCATAAGGGATCGTTTACGCAGCGCCAACTTCAGTGGCTTATTCGTGTTGCGTAATTTCCTACATATTGATACCAACTGGCAATACCCATTAAAAATATGAGACTTACATGAAATGCATGACGCCTCGTAAACAGTCAAGCACTTTGGATTTGACGGACCGTGTATGCTTCACATCCAAACATCATCATCCCTTTCCTTTAACTGGCGCTCTGCAGAGGGCAGGGTTCGTCATGAAAACAGTATACGCGATCCAATGCAGACCAGCAATTACTGGTGCTGGTCGGTCGGGCGAAAAGCTTACACAACCCCAAGTCTGTGTCACCAGACCGCTATCCGAGTTCAGGCGCGGTGTCCGCGACCACCGGTCGTCAGTTGCAGATGTTGAGTGTTGACGCAGCAGGATTTTTTCCTGAATAATCAATCGCCTAATGATGCCTGTGACACTCCTGGGTTGTCTTTTCCGAAGCAGGCCGTCCAAAGATGTCGGTAGTGGTTTGGGAAAAAGTGCTAGGGTACATTTTCTTCCGGTAAGTTATGATCTGACAACCGACGTTAGTGGTTGGTAAAGTAATTTGAAAAATTTTATGAAGAATATTTCTTACTGCATATCACTAACTGATCTCGAAATACAGAGAAGGAATGGATGTAGGGGAGAAACATCGCCTAGAAGGAGGGGCGTTTGCATTCTTTAGCAAAGGTGTCAACCTGGGTGTTTTCACCACGAACTATAATTTCGCCAAAAATAAATTAACCTCACCTTTTTTGTTCCAACACTATGATAGTGCAGCCTTAGCTGTCGCGGCGCTAGGTACCCCAAAACGAAGGAACGCGCACACGTGAACATTCGCCCGGCTACGTTCAGAACGTAGTCGACACCCTGCAGGATTCCCCGTCGGTCGTAATGATACAACGCATTCACCTCGAATTCCCGCGCCACTCGGCGTGCCAGACGCTTTTTGTGTGGCGTGCTCTAATCCGTCGAAATGATGTGCTTGCACCCTGATATCCCCAGCTCCATACGGATTTCTCCCACACCGCTCTTGCGTGACAAATATGCTCGTGTTTATGACGGCTTAACTCAAGGCAAGGACGAATGACTCATATCGGATGCCATATTTTTCGACTTCTCAAACGCATTTGATAGGGTCCCACTCGTCCCGCTGTTCCACAAACTCGAGTTTTACGGAATCCAAGGGAAAATCCTTTACTGGATCAAGGCGTTCCTATCAGAGAGATCATTCCGAGTGAGAATGGGCTCGACCTACTAACCAAGTTGTCTACTTAGGACGCACGAAAGACGTCACCCCCATTGAGCGTGTCCAGCGGGCCGCTACGATAATGGTTGCCGGCCTCAAGTCCGTGGATTGCGAAACGCGTCTCGTGATGCTTGATCTCTTTCCCCTGGAGTACCGTCGCCTCCGAGGGGACCTAATTCTTGCTTGCGCCCTGTTTGAACAAAGCTTGGCAAAGAGGTTTTTTACTGTTGATCCAGCAAACACCCGGCGGGGGCATAGTAAGAAAATTTTCAAGCTCCAAACACACACATTCATCAGACAAAATATTTTATCATTTCGGGTAGTAGCGGCGTGGAATGACCTTCCTCCGACGGTCGTTCACGCTCCTTCTAGAACCCAGTTTAACGCACTGTTAGACACATATCTGTGCGAATGCTCGCGCCGGCGAGCATACTGCCCCGCGCTGAGAACATAAAGAGCAGTGCTACACCCTTTTTTCACTTGTGCCTTTCAGGTGAACGACAGCCACTGNAAGAACAAAACCGACCCGGGAAACTTGGGCAATAGCCTCGAACCTGTGTATCAATCCGTGAATCCATGGATTTTAAGGCGACCATCGGTATTCTTCAGACGTTAGTTAGGCACACCGATCACATCCCGGATTTTTCGTGTGCAGCTCATCTTCGGGTGGTACAAAACCGGTGGGACGTATGATGACAGACAAATCGCGGGTCTGCACAGCACAGTGTTTGCAGATCTTGCCGGAATCTGTGGGCTTGTAGTATGCTGAATGATAAACCTACTGTACAGTACTGTCCAAGAGAGCCAGCGGCAGAGTGCGTCTGTTACCAAAAATACATGGGTGTTATGTGGCAAATAGTGCTTCCTGAGAGCTTTTCCAATATGAAGGTAGCACAATATGACGTCACAGCCGAACACCGTTCTTGCGACACTCATTCATGTCGCCCACTTGTTCATGACGAAGGTCTTCGTTTGACACCTCTTCCATATTGTTCCCCTGAATAAGCCTGACAGTTTTTGCACGGAGCGAACGGTTCGCTTTCCAAGAAGGCATACATAAGCGGAAGCCCGGTACCCACGCCATCCTTGATCAGGAAGGCATACAACTTGCATCTGCAGGTCGAATATTATATGCTTCAAAAAACTAACCCAGAACGGTTTGTCGCTGTATACGTTTAATACAACTCGGAAGCGTCGAGTCAAGTCTACCTGCTGTCATCTGTAGAAGCATGTGTGGCTCTGGTGACCTTCCCATGGATGCAGCCTAGGCGAGCATCCGACCTCCCAAAGTTCTGACAACGGTACGTAGAACTTACCGGTGGTGCGTGCAAAGAAGACAAGCGGGAACTACCGGTTTTGCGTGAATTTCCGGTGTCTGAATGAATTGATCACATTCCAGGTTTTAGCTGCCCATTCGATTGTGGAGATTTTCGGTTCCCTTCATTATTTACGACAATTCACGATGTTCGAACTGCATTCCGGATACGGGCAACTATCTAGCACGGTGGAGAACCGAGAGAAAATGGCGTTTACTGTTGGGGACTTCCAACAACGTCAAATTAGCCGGAGGCCGTTTGGTTTATCTTCGGCACTATTCATTTTCTGGCTTTTGATGCTTCGTTCAATGAAGGGATTCTAGAATGTTTCCGTGCACGGAGACGATAGTTTGGTGCAGATGCTTGCAGAATGTGGAGGTCAAATGGGTAAGGATGCTATTATAGCACCAGAAATCAAACGACCTAACTGAACGCTATAACCGAACAATCAGAAGTGGCAGGCGGCCGAAGGGGGTGACTGGAAAGTCAGCCTACCAATGGTGTTGCTAGCACATCGTGCTTTCATACAGACAAACACAGGCAAATCCCCGTTCTTGCTGATGTGCGGTCGGCATCCACGCCTTCCAGTTGGTCAGGAAGTTAAGTTGTGTCTGGCAGCACGTCTGTCTCCGGAGGAGCTGGGAGAGCAAAGTAGGAAACCTCGGGTGAACCCAACCGTCGTTCGGGAAGTGACTAGACAGAAAACGGCAAGTAGAAAGGTAAGTTGGCTCTGGCAGCACGCCTGTTTCCGGAGGAGTTGGGAGAGCAAAGCAGGAAAGCTCGGATAAACCCAACCGTCGTTCAGGAAATGACAAGACAGAAAACGGCAAGTAGAAAGGCACGGCCATTCCCCATAGGTACGAATTCCAAGCAGAAGGATCATCAGAATCCTGTATGAAGTGAACTGGGGTCGCGGGAGCTGGACAGTCGGTAACAAGGTCCGTTTGTCGTCACCGACCACCGGTGGAACGTCTACACCATTCAAGAAGTTTGGGGGTAGAAAAGAGTAAATGGGCCTCAGCTTCGGACGTGGTATGATCACCCGAAGTTGAGGCCGAATAGATATGCTGTTGCGGCCGACCTAACAGAGGTAAATGGAAATCGGTGGCATGCAAGCGACCTTTAAATGGGAAAGGTGTGTAATGGAGGATAATACCGATGAGGCGTGCGGGTATCATATTGTTTTCCCGTGGCTTCGCCTCGTGTGCATTCCATGGTGTTTGCTTTAGAACCTGCGGAAATATTTTGCAGCGTTCGATTACAATCGCGGAGTAGTCAATGAAAATCCACGAAGGTCCAAGAAAATGCGTGAGGATGTTCAGTTTTTAAGAATAAGGTGCGTATGAGATGTTTACTTTCCCGTCGAATATTTTTTAACGTTTTAGTTGGTTTTTGCCAATTAACAAATCCGCGGAGAAGGACTTCCTCTTTACACTGGCTCGAACACCGTTTGCAGCTGACGCTTAATCAAACTAGCTGAACATCCCCAAAGTTCGCTGTCTATTACAAGTTGGGCCGTTGTACGATCAACATCCTCTGTGCACAGGGCCCTTACACGCCCAAGCATTGACGAGCCAATACTGGTGGAAACCGACTTTGGATGGGCAGAAGTGTTGTAGGTGTATGGTTATCAGGTGTAATAATCATCTGGATTTTACTTAACTTCACCCACCTTCCCTCCCAACTCACAAGCCCTGAAAGACCAACGAAATCTGTCAGTGATACCAGCGAAGATTTATCAGTTTTAGTAACGTGAAGTGGAAGAATAGGGAAACAAACCCGATGGGCGTTAATTTGAAATTTTCCCAACCCAGAACTGCAGGATTTCAGCATCCATACTAACCGACAAGAGCCGTTAATTGACACTCAACACTTACTTAATGTGTAGTGGTCGGCTACGCAATAAGTTGGTTTACCAGGAGTGTGTGGCAAAGAAATAAAATAATAACGCTAGGTTGGGTATACAATAATGAAGAGGTCAGATGAAACAGACTCAGTTGTTCTCTTTAAAATAGTTCTTTGTTGGCCTAGGTCAGCGAATAAACACTAATCCATTNTTGGTCCAGAGGTCTTCTTCTGAACAGTTCCCACATATAATAGATTCCGAAGATGTCTGAAATGTTTTGGTACCAGAGTTAGTACATGAGACTCGCGAATGATCGCTGCAAGCGCGAGCGAAATCAGAAGAGAGAGTCGAAGCACGTGATCACGCTTGTATTCTGTGAAATTGTAGAAGTGCGCGTTTTTGTAGTTTTTCGTATGCAAACAAAAAACTATTATGCAACTGATGACATACGTAGTGTTATGATGGTTAGTGTTAATGGTACAAAACGCCACAAGTGCGCCGGTATGAAGATTTCTTAGTAACTGTTTCTCTGTCTCTCTTTAAAACTGGCATTTTGGTAGCCCAGTTAAAAACTACCGATAGCTTACTAAACTCTTTCAAAACGATGACTTCTAAATAGGTTTCATAATTTTTCCACTTGAACTGATTCAAATTCACGCTGTGAGCTCATGGAGGGCATGCTGTGATTGGCCAAAATATGTACGGGTCGGCCGTCCATCGTTGAGCCCAGCGCTTGCTGCGCTGATACGGCGGTCGCTCACACCATGTTCCTCACTGTTTCCATGATCTGTAATTGTTATGGTCGACTCACCAGTGTGTCTACATTATTTCATTCTGTAGATGAACCCCATGAGGATTTCCTTCTGGTCAAGAAACGGACGGGGGTTTTTGTGTGAGATCAAAAAACAAACGCCACCAACCGGCAGTACACCGAAATGTGGGTGGCTGGGGTGGGTTAACTAATTACAGTGTGTAGCTGTTGATCATTTTGCCGAGCTTGACAGCTTGTTTTCAGGCGATTCGTCAGCAGTTGTTTGGACACATAAGTGTGTGTTGTGAAAATTGGGTGTGGGTCATTTTTGGAGTCACCTTGTAGCGAACTTATGATGGCCAAGTGTCCAACTCAAGATGGCCTAACCACTTTCCCGCCCAGATATTTCCCTCTCTGAGAGTACTGGCCGGAATCGCCTTCTGTGGAATTCATCTTCACATTACTCTTGCTCTAATATTATCCTTCCTGTCCAAGGGCAATCATTCTGATGGGTCCACGCAAAGTTAGAGAGCGCTGAACTTGGCTTTCGCTCTTGATAGAGCTCATCGGCAGTGGAGTTTGGATTGCATGTTTGCTACCCGAGTGTGGTACCTCTACTCCGTTAATGTTTTCGAGTTTTCGATCCTGAACAGGCGGACATATTCACGCATGAGTGGTGTGATTGTTTAGACTCAAGATTTCTAACAGTGACCCGGTGTCTCCTCGTATTGTCGATCGATCAGCCTTCCTTCCCAGTCGAAAGGAAACAAATTGAAATGAAACGGTACCAAAGGTTGATGGACGGAGGGTCCGCAGAACTGCGGAATGCACTCTGGCGTGTATAGAAATGGGACCGGAGATGCACTCATTTGCCGACAAATACGAAAGCACAAAAATGCTATCAAAGTAATCTGTACTGGCAACTGCATAACAACAGTGGAGCCTCAATAACCGTGACCCTAGACCATTCCAGGAGTGAACGCTGTGTCAAAGTGCCCATCTGGACGATAGGTATCTTGACGTGGCCCAGGGTTTCCCATTATGACAAGGAGAAAAAACAAACCCTTCACCTTGCAGGGTGTCGGAATGTGCACCCCTGCTGCACATAACCAAAGGACAGTAATCCATGTGCAGTAACCAGACGGGCGAGTGATCGTTTGAAAAAACGAGTCTAATTTGTGGGCCTCAAGGTATAGACTTCGCATGACGGTTGGTCTATTCCGAATGTGTGAATTCATGGACGTTGGAGTCATCGCGGTGTACCACCCTTGCCTCTAATCCTCCAGCGGTGAAGTCGGATGTGGTTCGAGAATCGGTTGCGCGGAAACGTTGCTGAAGTTTCCTAAGAAAACTTAGTCTTGTAACCTATGAAGGCCTGGCAACCGGTCGCTGTGCCTGAGCAGCATGTATCCTTAATTATTTCTGAAGCTGGATACTACCGTCTCTGAAACTAGTCGCCTTCTGTGCAGCAACCATAAAACATGTACCGAAGACACATTGGGTCCTGCTACTACAGTTTCAGTCGCCGGAAATCAGAAAAGTAGTGGAGATATAGCCAAGCATTGAAGACGTTAGTATGGTCACTCTGTTCGAGGAACTTGGCAACTACTCATGCCTTTGATGCGTAAGTACCACTGGAAAATGGGAAAGCAGTGGAGATATAGCCAAGCATTGGAGATGTTAGTATAATCACTCTGTTCGAGGAACTTGGCAGCTACTCATGCCTTTGATGCGTAAGTACCACTTAATGCGCGATTGAGCTGTGATGTCAGTGTCATTACCCGTAGGTAAGTTTAACCTTTGGGGTCTCCATCCTTAGAGCGCAGACCCAACTGCCAGTCCGTAGACCTGACCAATGCTTTGGAGACACTGATGGTCAAACTGACATCTTTCGTATGTCCTCTACGCGTAGAGGTTAGTGTGTGTGAATTACACTACCGCGGTATGAACTCTGACCTTGATAGCAACCTGATATTGCCATCAGTGTAGGAAGTTCGCTAAAGCTGAACTGGCTTTCCGCTTGCGGAAACATCCTGGAAGTCGCCGATATGTGGCCATTCCTTCCCTTTTCTTTTCTATATGCGTATGCAGCAGTGAGCTTCCTCGATGTTTGTGACCTTCGTACGTTGATCGCAATTGTCAACTGACCTCAGCTTGACAACTTTAGCTGCGGCGTACTATTAGTTAGCGCAGGGGCGAAATGTCTCAAATGGTGAATTTACTGACCGGAGGTTCTGTGGTTCGAACCCTACCTCTGCCTCTCTACTTCCCCTCCTTAGGCCTGGACAACCGGACAGTATCCCAGCCCTAGTGCTTCCTTCTGGCGGCATGGCAGCTAGGCATCGGAAGGGTGTTACAGGTGAACGATTTAAAATAATTTATTCGGTAGCCCAGTCACCAAGGGTCGAAGCGTTTGGCCGGAAACTTGAGTTCAACTGAAACCTGGCTTCACCATTGCACCTATGTAGCTCTGAGCAACCTGCTGATATTTTATCCCTCGCGCTATCCTGGGTTACTTAGAAGCGATACATCTTGATGGTGCCATAATACATAGATTTGGGTGTTTATGTCGCTGAATGGTTTCCGATGCGCACTTCAAGTTCTGGTGGCGGTCCGATGTCTCTGCACAGTTTTGTTTTCGGTTTCATTTTAGCTCTGATTGACTGTTTAACATCGTTACGAATAAAAATGAGCGCGACGGTTTCCTGGGAACATTTCCTCCCCGCAATTCGTGTACCAAGCTCCGAAGACAAAATATTCAAAGACGAATGTCCTTTTCACTTTGAAACAGCAGAATCTGGTGATGGTTTGTATGTATGTCTGAAACACTTCATTGGAGTTGGAGCCAGTGCGCTTCGAAAGTACGCTGCCTCAGCTGATTCTCGGGTCTTTCTACAGTACAAGATCAAACGGACATTTAAGAATCGAGGTAAGAGATAAAAATCCGCATACTTTTGACTCCTATCTGGCTATTCATACATGTCTTGGAAATTAGGATAGAGTTTACAAGACGGAGAATTCCTTTGAGTTTTTCTCTGTGGGACGCTTTTAGTACGTAGCTGCTATGTAGTTTGAATTAACCATGATGACTCAGATACTGCCATTCTTCTCGCACCGTCTGGATAGGATCAACAGAAAATCCATGAATCAAATACATCTCGGCCAGTAACCCCAAACAGTCCTGTTGGGTGTTTTATATATTTACATTTATCGGAGGGCGAATACCTCATGGATTTAGGATTGCTGTATGTTTATTAACTCAAGCGAATACTTGGTTGTGCAGAATGTACTTCAGTCGCGGAAAAAATTCAGCAGCATGGCTGTGGTGGTTCGGTCATGTGCTACGCATGCCGAAACAGTCTATGAGACGAATATTGTTCTCCGTACCTCCTTCAGAATGGCACAAGCAGCGAAGTGGACAAGGTGTGACTTGGAACAAGGGTGTAAAGAATAACAGGGAGTTTAGGTGCGTCTTTCAGGTCGGGGTTCCCGTGCCTCCTGTGTTTGGCTGCAGACATTGCAAGATGTCAGTGGCGTTCGTGTTGTCACCTTTCCAGATTATCTGAGAGTTTGCGGGTGTAAACGCCTCAGTGTTTGCGGTAGTCCAGCACAAGGTCTCTTTCGCCACCCACCTTTATTTTCACCAAAGCTTTGAATGTAATTCGATGAACCTTGTAGTTGTATGGCAGTGAAGCATCAGTCTCAGCACTGATGTTGCTATTTTTGATTATAATAATAATATAATGATGAGGATAATGTTTATCCAAAAATAATCCATCCGGTTTCACCGTCGTGACTAGTGCGGCACCACTATGAACTTCTCCATCCGGACATAGATCCATTGGTATCATCTCGGTGGATGGCTCATCATCAAATCAAATCCTCGACAGCATGACATCAGTGTTCAACACCGATGCTTCACTGCCGTACGGTAAATGGCTGAACTCTTATGAAAGGCCAAATTTACATCACTGTTGTCTACCACCTGATT
Source organism: Opisthorchis viverrini (assembly GCF_000715545.1). NCBI lineage: Eukaryota > Metazoa > Platyhelminthes > Trematoda > Opisthorchiida > Opisthorchiidae > Opisthorchis > Opisthorchis viverrini. The sequence goes on from NW_008752107.1 coordinate 349,803, forward strand.
TCATCAAAACGGCAAGAGTAAGCTTTGCGAATGTCATCGTACCAATGGATCCAATGACGGACCCATTGTCACAACAAACTGGGCTGGCCAGGTAGCTCACCGCACTATCATGAATCACTCATGATGATCAGTCAATAGTTTGTACTGTCTCATTCACTAGAAATGCTCTGGTGATGATTCAGCTGGCAATGAGGTGCCAGATTATGACCGATCGTTTATTCTGTCTTGTCGACCACACCGTGGTCATTTATTCGGGCATCCTCGAACTCAGTGACGTGGTCTTATGTCGACCTTGGACATGAAGGCGCAGCTGTACCACAACCACTGGTTTATTAGTGTCTTCCATATGTGGGGACGAGATCGCTCAGTGGTTAGAGCGCGAGTTTACTGACCGGAAGGTCCGTGGTTCGATTCTGACCTCTGCCTCTCCACATCCCCTGTCTAGACTTGGGAAACCTGACAGTATCCCAGCCCTAGTTTTACTTTGTGATGGCATGGCAGTTAGGCACCGAAAGGATGCTACAGCTGAATCCGCCCACATGTGGTATGTACGCCAGAATCATCGGTTTGCAATGCCTTAGCTTAATCGCCAGAGTCCACCTACTTTACCTACTTACGAGATGTTAGCTCTGATTCCTAATTTCAGCTGCTGTTAGTGTTTGCTAATACCAATAATGCGCTGTGAGCATCTGCCGGAACTTCGTTCCGAGAAGTCGTTACTTCCTTAGGGACCAACTTTCAGGAGTTCACTTAAGTTGTAGCTGCTATTCAGAAGTGACCAATTTCGGTTGACTCCTTTGCTGAATGTTTCAGTACTGAACGCACTCAAAAGGGTTCATTTTTGGTGAGTCCCTTGAGTGGTCTCCAGAGATAAACGTTTGTACATAAAGCACGAGGTCAGGACACCGACCGTATAGTTCACCGGACGCCGATCTGCCTGTTAAAGAATTAAGTTCGACTAGGAGCGTGACAGTGGATAAATATGATGGCGATTGTTCAACAGGTGATTTCTATGTATTACTATCCTTTGAGGTTCTTCACAAACCTGAGGAAGACCATTCCAACGTTTCAGAGGAAAATCAAATGGTAACTGATGATCAACAGCAAACAATTTAGATATACGAAAACTGTCGCGCAGAGCTTGCTTCAAGCAATGCAATTTTGTAAAACAGTCAAACATTTAGACCATTAGTGATGTCGTTTTTGTAGCGTTCTGTGTGACCAAGTGTAACTGTAAACTGACGTTGCCAGCTTTTTAGAAAAAGTGAATCCCTGAACTGAAGTGAAGTAAAACTTGGGATTTTATTGATCCTTCCCAGGCAGAATGAACCACTTTGACCCGGTCCTGCGGTTGTCACTATCGGGAGATCACTGACTATTAGCTGTCAAGTTTCCTTTGGGAAAACTAACGATAATGTTTTAGTTGACCGCGTACAGTGCACGAAGATTTTTCAGCGTAAGCACACGGAACTTTATTGATTGTGTCTTATTTAAATTCGAATGTTTATCTTCCTCGACGTGTTCGTAAACATAAGCCTTTCTTGGATCACTGTGATCGTACTTGTTTCACTTATTGCATTGTGAGCTCGGGAAAGCTCAGTGATTAAGGACGAGTCTACTGCTCTGGGCTCTTTCCTGGGGTTGAATAACTTGCTTCATCTCAATCCTCATGCTTCTGGTGGCATTGTAGCTAGGCACGGAAAAGGTGTTAAAGTAGGGTGATTTATTCTTTTGATTTTACTCACTGCATTGTTGAGATTTGGTGCGAAGATGGAGTACCGAGATAGTTCGATGCCACATCCATTCGCACAAGACTTTGCTCTGTCCTTTTGGTTGCTGCAAGGTTTAGCGCCTTACTGTGTTAGTTGAAAGTAGACATCTACACAGGAAGTTCCACGGATTTGGCTTATCTTGTGGTTTGCGGCAAACTGTCGTGATTGCAAATGCGGAAATGTCCATGGTTGCTTTCTATGTAGGGCACCGAAGCATCAGTGTTAAACACTGATGGAGCGAGATAGCTCAGTGGTTGGACCGAAAATTTACTGACCGTAAGGTCCGGGGTTCGAACCCGACCTCTGCCTCTCGACTTCCTCTGTCTAGGCTCGCGCACCCCGACAGCATCCCAGCCCTCGTTCTTCTTTTGGGTGGCATGGCAATTAGGCACCGGAAAAGTGTTATGGCTGAACAATGTTTTGATTTTCCTGATGTCATGCTGTTGAGTATGATATGAGGAAACTGTACCTTCACTCTGTTACATAACCACGTGGTTCTGTGACTGTGGAAAGGCAACACAATGCATTATGCCTACTTTTTCCTGTTTGTTGCTCCCGCGACGTTGTCCGTTTCTAGGTCAATTGTTTTTCCACAGATCCTTCTTCAGAACCACACCCAACCAAACTGGCATTGGGGGTCCCTGGAGGTTTTGATCTGCCTCAAGACCGTTATAGCGTTACGGAACAGTGGGCTCTGGTATTGCTGCCTCAGGGAGAACGAGTGGAAATACCATGTCCGTCGGAGGGTAGTCCTTTGGCTGATATCTCTCACCTCGTACCGCTGGGAATGCCGGAACGGCTTGCCAAAGCTGTTTCTATCGTCCAACATGCCGAATCTGCACTGCTGCTGGAAGAACGTGCCAGGAATGTTGAGGCGTGGGAAGATGAAAACATTCGACCAATATCCTCCCACTCGTTGGAGTTGAAGCAATTGGACAATGGTGTTCGGATCGCCCCATCGTACGTAGGTCATTACTCGTGATAGTTTGAAATCAGGGTGCCACTGAGTGCCTCATGAGTCTTTTTGGCCACCCTAAGTGATTTGACTTGGACCAGCGCAAGGGGTCTAAGTTTCAAACCCATGGTCGAGCTAGCTGGTTACCGGTTGTTTGAAATTTTTACTCAAAAACCGGTTTGTCCTCCATAGCTGTCAACCGGAGTTTTCAAAGCATCCCCACTTGTGAAGCGGTAGGTTTTGAATTCAACCCTAATTTAATGGTCGTATTCAGTCCTTGCCCCTGTTATGACACATTTCGAAGGAATCTCTTCACAATGACTACCGTCTCATGTTCCCAGTCGTTTTCAAGACCCAGCTGCGCTCCATTGTTAATCAAACCATCATCGTCAGCTTCTCATATGAAGTGTCCAAGACACAGCAAACGGACACGATCCGTCTCCACATTCCCTCGTGTTTTGCACAGCTGGTTTTTGAGGATCGGCGGATTAGCCGGAGTTTTCGATTAGTTTCGGGACGCTTAAACACTCCAAAATCTCATCTTTCCAGACCAGTAAGGTGTCAGACGTAACTGGTTGGCAGTGATGTGAATATAGCCTAACCTATTTATGTCTTCTGTTGGCATTCACATGCTCCAGCTGACCGGTCTGTGCAGCATCCGAAAACCATCCAGCTACTTTACACCCCAGTAACCGTCCGGTTACCCCTTTTCGATTAGTGTTATTTAGGTGCCGGAGATTTTGTCCGATTCGTTCGTACTTGTTGGTAGTCCAGGTTTTATCCTGTATGTGGAGCCAATCTATTGCTGAAAATCCGAGAGGCCCTGTACAGCTGTTTCACCATTTATTGGGAGGCGTCATCAGTGCGCATCTCACAAAACTCCAGGGACTTTCGAACATCAGGCTAGTAGTTTGGACACTTGACCGTTGGACTACGAGCG
>NW_008752107.1:354589-359415 GCF_000715545.1 Opisthorchis viverrini
CATCGTTTGCCGAAGAGAGTACTGTTTTCCATGCCCAACTCAGAGTGGCGTAAACGGAGAGGTGGCTAACCCTTGACTTGGCGGAGGAGTATGGAGGAGATCACGAAACGCTTGGGTGCTGTCGATGCTACTCGCCTTCCAGGATGGGGACCGTGTGATCCTCACTGTGCCTGGTTGGCGACACTACAAGATATGGCTGCCGACCGACGTCAGTGGCGTTCTTGTTGTCAGTTTCTATCAAGATTGCCTGAGTGAATGTCTGGAGGTGTAGGTACCTCGGAATGATTGTGTTAAGCTGAACACTAAGCCCCTCCGCCGTCACCTTTACTCCTTTTCTTTACAATAAGGCTTTCAAATACGCAATTGTTGTACGGCAGTGAAGCATCGGTGTTGAACACTGATGTCATGCTGTCGATGATGATGATGATGATTTCTGACAGGGGTTGACTGTTCCTTCTATGCTCTAACTCCGCGAAGTTCTTCTGCTTCTCAATTCGTCTTGGAAATGCCCCACATTTTTTTATTGCAAAGTAACCTTGAGTTGTGATCCTGCAACTGTTCGCTGCTTCATTTCCAAACTTGATGTTGATAGAGGACTCGAAAAGCTCATAGGAAGGTAAAACAAACTGCGTCGTGTCAGTGTGCCAGTTTGACACGTATTCGAAGTAAAACGGCACTGAAATTAAAGAAATGTGAAAGATGCCCTCCACATCTTCTTGCCAGTCAACTGACATCGTATGGGTCTGCTTTGCCAACGAACAGGACCTATTCAACCGGAGCGAGTAAATTAAAGCCTCCGCGGTTTCATCTAATGATGCATGTGAGATTCTGCCGACCCGTTACCGGGGAATCTGCGGCAATACAGAGTTGGCTACATCTCGCTGACAACCACACGAAACCTATGGGAATTCATGAAATTAGCGTCACATGTTGAGCCGGCTAAACAGTAACATTGCTGTTACTTTTGCACCGATCAAGCCTGTATACGTTAGGTGACAACCCAAAGTATTAGTTGCGCAAGCCTAGTTTTGACTCGGTGTCCTTCTATACCCTCTAAAGAGGGTTCGTTGGTGGAGAATCGGGACCGCACGGATTGCTCCACGGCACCACGGCCTCCAGCTAAACAGTCAACACTTACTAACTCCAGTCGATAGACTTTCTTCAAGTATGGGCGAGCAGACAAGAGATTTGAGACATGTTCTTGTAAAAAGTACAAAACAAGTCCTGGTGAAGACTACGGAATAGTAACCGAAAACTAGAATTAACATGTCTTTTCTCGACAAAACATATTAGTCATAAGGCTGCCAAAAACTCGTCGAGAGCCCACAACCGGTTTCGCCTCTCTAAGGGCTCATCAGGTAGGTAAAGTGCTTGAGTCTCCATAACCTCATTTGGTGTTCTCCATCAAGAAAATAGACTGCGATGTTTAGAATAACTTAGAGATGAGATGGTCCTTACGCAGCAGATTCAGTAGAAGAATACTGTAAACGAGATTCGGGTACGATTCAACTGGTTCACTTGAAGCATGAACGGATGTGCTCGAAATAAAGGCTTGGTAGCAATTCTTCAAGTAGAACATAAGGTTGACGGAAATTAGGGGACTGCGTCTACCTGATGAGCCCCAAGGAGAGCGAAACCGGCCGTGGGCGGCTGAAGAGTTTCCAGCAACCTTGTGAGTAGTTTGTTTGTTTATTTCCCTTCAGATGAAGGACTCTGCGGTGGCAACAGTTTTCTAGGAACAAAACGACTCTCTCAATGAAGGATCGGTTAACCAAGCAGAACAGAGATAGCGCACTGCTGAACAGTAGTACGACTAAACTTTAGGTCCGAAAGGATAACAATGGTACTTTGCCGTTAACAAAGCCAGGTACTGGGATTAATCTTGGCGTACAAGTTCCAGCTGATCCGTTCTCATCTACCATTGGGGTAAAGACAGACAGGGCAAGTCCAAAACATCAGATAGACTGCTTGTGATCTAACGATGCCAAGACAACCTTGAGCTGATGGTATGCACTCCGGCCAGTTATCTGCTCGTAAGACACGCTTTCCCGCACACCGCATCAGCTAGCGGACGTCAAACAATCGAGGATACGAATCGATGGCTCACTTAAACAACACGAAATGACACAGTGGTCGACATTAACCGCAGCCTGTCCAGAACATCCATAAAGCCGCACCAACTGTGAATGTATGTGTTGAGGCAGTTTGTACATACAGCACCAAGGCGCAGTTATGGGTATGTGGTTGGCCAAGAGATACGGGTAAAAGATATCAATTCCACATGGAGTTTCCATCATTGTACCACAGGCACTCAGACACGTCAGTTTCCAGATAGATTATTTGTTCGTGAGAGTTATAGTCGACCAGAAAGAGAAACACACTGACTCCAAAGACGTAGGCCGCGGTCAGAGAGCACTGCCGGGGGTGACAACTTACCTGTGCCGTTATGGTACCTAACTTCACGGCCAGTGGGTATCCGGTGCGCTCATAGTGCTCCACTGCGTGGTTATTCCCACCCGAGCCGTCCCAGAAACGACGTCCACAGTTGATTGAACCGTCGGTTAGATTGAGCCATAAATTTTCTCTCAGATCGCAGGACGAACATTTCCAACCACTGAAAATACGGAGACGGTTGGGCTTAGAGGAGGGAATGAGGCGAAGTGGAACGGTTTAGGACGAGAAACTAATAGGTCAAAAATGAAGGATAACATCAGTGGTTACATACTCTCTCACCTTATCAGCTCGCACCAGTTACCATGAAGTACTGACATCCTGAAATCGCAGTGGGGCCGAGCCCTCAGTGTTTTGATTTAGGCCACACGTGTCCAACCTACGTTTCATTATATACATGGCAATTCATTCGCAGAGCCAAGCCAGTCTAGCCGGTAAAAGCCGTCGGTATCACCAAACACAAATGCTCAGAGGAATAATTTCGTAAGACGAATGTAAATTCACTCTGAGAAGTCAGCGAACATGCGACCACGTAATGTGGTTTCCACGATTTAAGGATCAGTAACGTTACGTCCTGTATAAGTGCGATATTGATCAGCCGCTCGTAGTCCAACGGTCAAGTGTCCAAACTACTAGCCTGAGGTTCGAAAGTCCCTGGAGTTTTGTGAGATGCGCACTGATGACGCCTCCCAATAAATGGTGAAACAGCTGTACAGGGCCTCTCGGATTTTCAGCAATAGATTGGCTCCACATACAGGATAAAACCTGGACTACCAACAAGTACGAACGAATCGGACAAAATCTCCGGCACCTAAATAACACTAATCGAAAAGGGGTAACCGGACGGTTACTGGGGTGTAAAGTAGCTGGATGGTTTTCAGATGCTGCACAGACCGGTCAGCTGGAGCATGTGAATGCCAACAGAAGACATAAATAGGTTAGGCTATATTCACATCACTGCCAACCAGTTACGTCTGACACCTTACTGGTCTGGAAAGATGAGATTTTGGAGTGTTTAAGCGTCCCGAAACTAATCGAAAACTCCGGCTAATCCGCCGATCCTCAAAAACCAGCTGTGCAAAACACGAGGGAATGTGGAGACGGATCGTGTCCGTTTGCTGTGTCTTGGACACTTCATATGAGAAGCTGACGATGATGGTTTGATTAACAATGGAGCGCAGCTGGGTCTTGAAAACGACTGGGAACATGAGACGGTAGTCATTGTGAAGAGATTCCTTCGAAATGTGTCATAACAGGGGCAAGGACTGAATACGACCATTAAATTAGGGTTGAATTCAAAACCTACCGCTTCACACTCAAAACCCCAGTATGAGTAAGGGAAGGCTCTTTTTCGATCGCAGTTGGGCGGCCTTTCCACGAGTGTGTTCAAGAGATGTAGTGCCGCTGCACTTGTGTAAGATAATAGATAGCTTGCCGAAGACAATGTACGTGCAAAACGACATAGAACTTCAATAGACGTGACAAACCAAAAATTCATAGCATATTACATAGCCCAGTTGTCTCCCAATTCGGAAANGGGTGGCATGGCAATTAGGCACCGGAAAAGTGTTATGGCTGAACAATGTTTTGATTTTCCTGATGTCATGCTGTTGAGTATGATATGAGGAAACTGTACCTTCACTCTGTTACATAACCACGTGGTTCTGTGACTGTGGAAAGGCAACACAATGCATTATGCCTACTTTTTCCTGTTTGTTGCTCCCGCGACGTTGTCCGTTTCTAGGTCAATTGTTTTTCCACAGATCCTTCTTCAGAACCCCACCCAACTAAACTGGCATTGGGGGTCCCTGGAGGTTTTGATCTCCCTCAAGACCGTTATAGCGTCACGGAACAGTGGGCTCTGGTATTGCTGCCTCAGGGAGAACGAGTGGAAATACCATGTCCGTCGGAGGGTAGTCTTTTGGCTGATATCTCTCACCTCGTACCGCTGGGAATGCCGGAACGGCTTGCCAAAGCTGTTTCTATCGTCCAACATGCCGAATCTGCACTGCTGCTGGAAGAACGTGCCAGGAATGTTGAGGCGTGGGAAGATGAAAACATTCGACCAATATCCTCCCACTCGTTGGAGTTGAAGCAATTGGACAATGGTGTTCGGATCGCCCCATCGTACGTAGGTCATTACTCGTGATAGTTTGAAATCAGGGTGCCACTGAGTGCCTCATGAGTCTTTTTGGCCACCCTAAGTGATTTGACTTGGACCAGCGCAAGGGGTCTAAGTTTCAAACCCATGGTCGAGCTAGCTGGTTACCGGTTGTTTGAAATTTTTACTCAAAAACCGGTTTGTCCTCCATAGCTGTCAACCGGAGTTTTCAAAGCATCCCCACTTGTGAAGCGGTAGGTTTTGAATTCAACCC
>NW_008752108.1:0-65247 GCF_000715545.1 Opisthorchis viverrini
TTTTCAGGGACCTTGTGTGTATTTGCATTGTTCTACTTTCGGGTTTTCTTATGAAAGGACCATTTTTTACTTCGTCGCTTAAAATCACCTTCTTACACACACTGCCGCCTGAAGGCAATTGCCCGGGTTGCAATCGGAGTCAGTGCATTACTTGTAATATTCTCGACATGGAAAATCTATAGCTTCGGGAGCTTGATTTTTATTTTTTTAGCATCCTCATGGAATTTTGAATGAGATATAAGGAAATGTGTATGACACTTACTACCGAGAGTTAGGATACCACGTTTGCAACTAGGCAATTTAGTTTATGACCACCGTCCCGTCTACAGAATCCGTTGGGCACGGATCCCTGAATCCATCCGTTTGCCGTTTTGTACTGACTAGCAGAACCTTGGCTGCTTAGTTCTCCCGGTTTGGACAAACTAATATTATGGACCACTGCCTTTTATTTGATAGGGGTTACATGAGGAGCTAAGAATCATGAAGTTTGTCTTGTCGAACTTTTCGAGAACACCGACGTGCGCCAAACCCACACAATCGTGTATATTTGGTCTGTGTATGGTTTAAAGATATCACTGGGTGAGTAAAGCCAATTATAAACTGCCTATCTCGTAGATTTTCCCGTGGTGGTTAGTTAAGTTGTAGGAGAGAGTTATCCAAAAGCACTTTCAACCATCTGTTCAACAGAAGATTTAGCTGTGCACGTAGCTCGTTTCCGGTGTAATAACCACGGTTTATATCTGTAATCTCAACGGCTCATGCATATTCAATAACTACCAAGACCTGAAGAGATTACCACCTGCTGTCATACCGATCAGTGACGCTTTTTGCACTGACCAATGCAATTTTGATTCATATGCGCTCGTCCTTCGTTCCTTTAATTCTTTTGGCAAACAGCTGTAGTGCTTGAGCTTCCTGAAACCATAATCACAGTAGTTTTGAAGGCATATTGCTCGCATAATTTACAACTCAACGACTTTTGTAATGAAACACGGAGGAACAAACATCTGTCCTCGCCCAGTGAATAGAGGACAGTTAGCCGCCTAAACTTAGAAGAGGTAATGTAAGAGGAATACGCACTGTAGTCAACCGTAACCACAGCATAATTATTGTGAAAATTTCCCCTTTCCTGGCAGAACTCAACCATTCCGACCCACCTCAAATCGCCCGCTCACTCTCTCTATAGTCGAAGAGAATTATTGGATTGTATATCTATATTCTTTGATCCTAGAAGTATTGTATGCACAGACTCTATGTATGTACAGACGAGGTGGTCGAATTCATCAGTAAGTTTATGAGATTTAACTCAATATGGAACGAAGATTATGCATCCAGAGATCATCCTTTATGCCGCCTCGGATTTTCGGCCCATACAGTTAGTAACCAATGGCTTAGTTCATTATGTCTGTACCTTATTTGGTTAGTTATTATTTACTGACATTGCTACCTACATAGCTTCGATGTGAAAAGTAATAGTAAAGACAACGTGCTGTCAGCCCTTGTGTAGTTGAATGAAGCTCATAGAAAAACAGATCGCGTACAGTGATGCGCAAAACTTTAAGTTAGGGTATGCTTTAAACGGCGGCTTGTCCGAAAGAGCGACACTAGTATACAGAAATACATTCATATAACTTAACGTGCCATGTACTATTATAAGCCATTGTAAATTAATTACTGTGCTCTAAAGTTCCGTGGTCAAAGATAATGCCAAGAAAAACAATAGGGCCAGCGTGCGTTTACGAATGCATGGTTAGTTCAATGGCTTGTTTGACATAGGTTTAAATCGTAAGACGATACCTGCTTTTTAAAAGACAAAAAGTCAGCCTAGTGGGAAATACTTCCCAGCTTAAGAAATATGAATTCAGTGAACGCAACAAACTATCTGCCAAATTGAAGATTCGGTACCTCACAAGACTTTACATATCTTGGTGACTACTAAAACCCTGAATTGTTCTACCCAGAGTATGATGTGATATATTGAGATCTAGTTGTAATACCAGTATCAAAATGCTCAAATTTATAAATTCTTCAAAAAAGTTGAAAAACTACTGAAAAAAAAACACTTGAAAGCAAACGTAGTGCATAAAGTACATTGTGTACATTCAGTATAAGCAAACCCATTATCTGAGTAGACAAATTACGACCAAACTTCAGTACATGATGCAGTATGATACATAGATATATTTCTTGTCGAACCACAAATAAATTTGCTGCAAACCTAATGGACCGTGTCATGTATATACTGGAAGATAGATGTACGTTGTGGCGTAGGTGTTATCGAATGAATCAAGTAATTTGCATAAATTCGCTGAAATCAAATGTTCGAAGGTTGCCAGTTTGTCGCCTTCCTTTCAGAAATGGAATATGAGCAAACTGTAGATAGGATTGTAAAACACTTTTCAGATACCATAAACGGGTTGAGTATACACCAGAAATAGTTCAGAATATTCCATCGATCAATGAACACCTTAAATAACGTACGTTCCTAGATACACATTTCGAGGTTGAATAACGAGGCTTTGAGGGTTTTGTTACTAAGCATATTATTTAATCATAGTTCCAGCGGAATACATTGGATTCAACCAAAGATTTTGGCAAGCACTGAAATCGTAAGAATTTTGTGGAATCTTTAATTTCGGTTACTTGGAGTTTGATGAAATCAGCACTGGAACTTAGTGTGCACAATGAAAATGACCGGATGGTCTAAAATTAACCAAGGATATTACAGTATTTCGCTTATTTTGGTAGGAATCGTGAAAATATAACTGTAGTAGCTCTTCTGTCGAGTTCAAACAAATAATATTACCTTATTAAGCGTGCCTGTCATCAATACAGAGATTACTCAAAAGAAAATGTCCTATTCGGAATTTTCTCTCTAGCAACTAGATCTCCCTGTAGATCAGTCACCATAGATACTGTGGTTGACAAAGTGAACGGGATAATCACCAAAACTGTAAACTGCGGCACGTCCCACGATTTGTAGCAGTACAATAACATGTGATAAACAGATCTTCTTTGCTGCAAAAGAAATGGTGAGCTGATCAACGTTTAGGGAAAGAACTCAGACATTATTACCTTAGCACTTCGAAACATTGCTAATGATTCATGTAGGCTGCGTTCAATAAATTCTTTTGCACAAGTAGGAAACTTTAATTCTAGATCATCCGAGAAATGGTTGAATGAGCTCATGCCTCAAATTTAATGCATGTGCTGCAACCATTCTCTTATTCACCAAGCTGGCCAGGAATTGTTTAGGATCTAAGGCCACTGTGTTTAGCTAAAAAATCTCCCATCCGTAAAGAAAAACGGATCGATTAGGCGATGTTTGATCAGTATGCTTGTTATTGATAGACTTGAACCGGGTAGGAGTTGGAAGTTATAAAATGCTACAAATCACTCAGGTTTAGATAAAAACGAGATAAAAAAAATGCCATCCAAGAAAACAGTATTCTAAGTGCCACATGCGAATGAATGGTAGACATTAACAGTACTTTGGATGAATGGAACATTTCTGAATGCGATGAAGTTCAACTTGATCAGTAGCAAAATTAAATGGCAGTCAGCTAAGGAGTTAAAATGAGTTAAAACATTTTGTAAGGTGTAAGGCGATAGGGAAATTTACACAATGTGGACAGTATTACTGAAGCTTACAAAGTTAAATAAAAAGAGTTAAAGTAACAGAGTACAAGCTATAATCGTTTATATAGACCAAGTTCGGTATTACATACTGGGCACATATGCTTGGCATCTTTGCATGTGTTCACAAAGAACGGAATTAAGCAGCAACCGAGGACTCCTCTGGAGAAGAAACAAATGCACAAGCGCCACTTTATTCATATGCATTAGGATTTTGTTACTCAAGAATGTTCAAAAGGTTGGCAGAAGTCGTGATCAGTCTTGCGTTTTCTTGGTCTGCTTGGGCAAGGGAATGTAGTCGCGGAATTTCAGCCAGCGTGTTGTCCGGCCTAATTGTTGGGTATTGTATATTTTGTACTATATAACCTCTTCAAATGCTCATTTTTTATCTGGATTTGAGTTGAGTACCGTTCGAGTAAATCCACGTTTTGTCATTTTCAATTCAGGTTGAGGAAGCAACTGTTTCTCAGGGATTTAGTATTTACTGTGACGAAGATTTACTGTTACCAGTGCACTTTAACAACTTTATTCACCTCCTGGATGACAGGAAGGTGAGATCGCTTTATCTTTGAGGTAAACGCTGTTTATCTGTTCACAGTTTCCTTTTAACAACCATTATTCTTCTTCGTTAATTCAGTATGTATATTTCTAGCCTTACAGCGTCCAATCCTTTTGCATCCCACACAAATGTCACAACAAATGTGTCCTGCATCAAAGCATTTTCCAATAACTAATAAACTGTAGTTTAGACAGTAAATTTCTTACCGATTGCATACGTCTTTTATTCCGACTATTGGCAAACAGGTTTTACAATATTGCGAACTTAAAAACTGTTTTGAAAGTCATACTGACAAACATTTAATCATAATTGTAGTGAGTGGCCACCCTGGTTCATAATAATTTTGTGAAGCTAGGTAAATAATGATGGAAGTCTGGCAAGGAACTTCCTTTCACTAGCAGTGACATTATCACACCTGATTCTCCTGCTCAAGACCTGATGTTAAGTTGTGATTTTACTTGTGGAAAAACACCTATAGGTCCCGTTCATCTGGAATGGCGTGAGATTTATTACGATATTTTCATGTGGAGGAAAGCCAACGCGATCAATCTCAGCCGAATAGCAAATTTAAGCTGACAATATTGGCCAAGTGATAAAAGCAATAAAAGCGGTTTATCCAAATCTGTCTATTATGATAAAAACAGTGGATTTTATCTAGGATGATAGGTGCTCCTTGTCTTTAAGTATACAGTAGCCCCCATGTGAATTCAGCATGATTCCAGTATCGGTCTAAACAGAAAGCCCAGGAGACCAGCGGTAAGCAATTTACGCTGTCTTGCTTGATGAATTATATTTATATGAAACTATTGCTGATGACTTGTACTTTTGCGCTGTGTTTCAGCTTAACCATTAATGGCTTAACCATTAGTGTCAAAACACCATCTCTTAGCAACTGAGTCTTGAGTTCGTACTTACGAAGTGGAGCCACCACGTAACTTAGTTTCAAGCCACAGATTAGCAACACTGTTTATTTTTTTAACAATGAGTCAAACAGTTATGGATCTCAGAATACAGGAAACTACAAGTAAAGTGCACCTATGAGAGGCCTAAGTAATTCGAGTGCGCGTCTGCAGGCTTTAATCTGGCGGAAAAATAAGTGACAAGGGCTACTTTCAGAGGTATCGCAGTAGGACGCAGCACATTTGTTAAGCTGTCCGTTAAGAAAAGAACTATCATTTTTTAACGGTATATTACTGATTACTTCTAAAATGTGGACTGAAAAACAGTAATTTCTACAGCATGGCTGTACTGAGCTTCCTGAAAATAAGAGCTCATTAGAAAAATGAACGTGGAAAACAAATCTAGTGAGCGAAGCGGTACAGAGATCTTGTTTGCCACATATGTTCAGTTTTATTCATGTGCAAGGTAGACTCAGGAAGAAACGTCCCAAGAAGACGCCTTAACTTGTCTTACGAACTCGTTCTAGTTCTGTATCACTGCAAACAGACCTCCCTGAAAACAAAAACGTTCAATTTATATGCTAAACAATACATTTGGTCTAGAAAGTAAAGGTGCTCCAAATGAGACTGAAAGCATCTTTTTGTTTTGATTTGACTGTCCCACCGCAGATTGCGCTTACTCATCAACCTCTAGTTCGGTAGCTAATTGTCAGTGACCACGTTCCAAAGCAAAATGATGCACTAAATTCTCAACAGACGAATTGCCATCAGCAGGTTTCGAGTAAGCTTATTAAAACTGCAAGAATCAGCACAAAAGGAAGCCCTCTTCATCCGCTTCTTGACATACAACAGGGGAAAATTCTATGCACTATTAGCTTTTGCATTTTCGTAGCATATCGTGTACCCGCCTTTTGATCTCTCTTTGTAGGCGGTCCGGTATCTGACGCGAGCCACAAGATTAGAATCTCTTGCCTTATAGGGGGAATTCGTGCTCAGTCCAAGAACCATATCCAAAGAAATTATTATTGCTTGTAAATGAGTCTGTATAGTCCTCGGTGACAGGCTACAATAGTGAATTTCTGGATGATATGATTCCCTGATTTTTCAACCTTGGCTTCCAGATACCCTTGGAGCTCTACTTTTCTGTGCCATCACCCACCACTATTTCTTCTCAATTCAAGTCACTCGTGAACATGCGGTTATTATTAATTTCATCCTCAGGACTTCCTCCTTTAAGTTTAAGATGGCAACGAGCACTTGCTGAATTCAGATTTGCCCACACACACCGTCAGTCTTCAAGAGGTAGCTTCGCGTTCTTTCCACAAGCTTTGCGCAGAGCCTTCTTTCTGCTTCATGTATTGCTACGGCACCACTCTATCCCTTGAACACATCTCGTGGTTCCATCTCGACTAAGTGCGACAATGCCACTTGCGTTAAAGCATTGAACACAACCCAGCGCGATGACGGGAAGCATGAAGATCTTTCCTGACAACTGTGTGGCCTTCGGTGAAGGCATTAGACCTTGTCTGCAACGGTTAGAACACAGCCCACAACAAACATCCTCAGTTCCGTCTTTAAGGTGAACATTTTCGGAGATGACTATAAGTAGTTTTTCCAGAAAGCCTTGTGCACCCGAAAGGAGTTACGTGCGATAGAATATAAAGAATAAAACCACACTCTGCCATGATTAAAAAGTCTTACCCAATGAGAAAGATACCTGTGCACGCTAGCCAGGTACATGCGCCATTAACGTACTGCACCGTTGTAATCACCTTGTTGAGACATATACTACAAACGTAGTTCTGTGCCTCCGGACCGAAACTGGCACTGATTATTACAGCTGACGGTTGTTCAGTTATGTAATCTATAAACAAACAAATCCAAGTGAGGAAATTCCAGTAACTAGTGCTTCAGAAAAAAGCGATAGAATATAAAGAATAAAACCACACTCTGCCATGATTAAAAAGTCTTACCCAATGAGAAAGATACCTGTGCACGCTAGCCAGGTACATGCGCCATTAACGTACTGCACCGTTGTAATCACCTTGTTGAGACATATACTACAAACGTAGTTCTGTGCCTCCGGACCGAAACTGGCACTGATTATTACAGCTGACGGTTGTTCAGTTATGTAATCTATAAACAAACAAATCCAAGTGAGGAAATTCCAGTAACTAGTGCTGTCAGAAAAAAGCACAGTATCGTTAAAATATCCTGGAATGTGCGTTTGCAGACGTTGTTAATCTGCACAACATATCTCCTGGCCTGAGAACTACGCTAATCCCAGTTAAAAACTTCCTCTAGTTTAAGATAAATAGGTTTATTGGCAATGAATGACGAAAATTATCTCATTGACATTACTCCTTGGGCTTATGGTCGTTTTTTGAGCATAGAGTTGTCCCCCACGGCGGAGAACACTTTAGTTCGATCTATTAAATTAGTAGCAGTAGTAGTAGCAGTAGTAGTAGATCTTCTATTGGGACAGATCACTCTTAACTAATCTAGTTGTGCTGAACGTTTCAGACGAAACATTATTAAGATATTTAGCCAAATTAGTCGCTGAAGGTGACTGATTGATTAAAAATTTAAAACGTTTCAGGTAGTGTCGTTTGTTGTGCAAGAAAACCTGTGGCCATTAAGTTTGAAGCGTTACAATGTGAGTTTTTTCCATGTGGAAACGTGTTCTATTGTGTACACTAACAAATCGAGGGAAGATCGGGGTCTATCTAAAAAGAACATCGCCATCGGAGCAAATTTTGGACCTATTTCGATAAGACTTGCCCAATGTCTGATAAGAGGATCTTGTGTGTCGTACATTATTTTCTGTCCGTCAACGTTTGTGCGTCTATCTTCCACGAATATGCAAGTAGATGTCTCTGTTGAACGAAGATTCATGTTCTTATATGACCGCAGGAAATTAATAATTAGATAGTCTCCTGGTGTCATGATGGATACTCACCTACCCAAACTAGCCAGCTGCATTCCTGGGATGCTTATTTCTTATTTCCTTTCCGATATTTAGGAGCCCTTCAGCGAAGTTTTCTTCTGCAGGCGCAGCCAGTCGAAATCCAACAGCTTTATTGGGAATCATATCCAGGTGTATCCCACGAACCTTTACGACATCCATCGGTCTCCAGTTGGCCGAAAAGCGGTGTTTTTGCTTACACTTAGGAAGGGTAGTGGGCAGGAACCCAGATCTTCAGGTACGCTGTGGAACTACAGCATAGTGCTGTGAAGCTGGGGACCGGTGTAAGGTTTGGTCGAAATAAGAAGATAGGTTTTATGCAGCAGCCTCACGACAAATCCCTTCAATTGAAAACACGGCCGGTTCTTCTTTGTGACTGTTTTGAGGAGCAAAGCCAATCTTCATGTGTTGTGGTTGATCCTAAACTGTACAAACATGCATTCATTTACTCATCCTGAGATAAGCCCTATTAAAACCTTCCGCCTTAACAAATGATACAATTTCACTGTCATTACGATAAAATTCCATTCGTCAGAATTTGGATCCGCAAAACTGCGATTCCCAGACACTGGGGCTCAGACAAACATTGGCTTCAATGACTAGGACTTTTCAGTTCCTGGGAGACAGTAACCGATGTGTAGACCCTCAAAGCTCTTTTCTAGTATGTATTATGTTCGACAAAATTTCTTTCGGTTATCAGCGAAAAGCCCGGATAAGGTTTTCACCTCAGTAAAATGAAATCCTCCAATTAAGCCAGCCAATTGCACTGCAGAGAAATTGCTCTTTTGCTGGCTTACAAAACGAGTCATTGATTTGGGTTGAAGGCGGCTGAAGTACACGATAGCTCATACATACAGTAATTTGTCTTAAACCTTGTTCTAGGTAAAATTCACTCTCCACTCTCAGCTGTGTACAGTTTGGGTGCGCGTGCGTTATGAGATACAGATAGAGTTGAAAGCACTATCTGTCAAAGATGCACGTTTCCACGGCAAAAAACGTCGAGGGATCAGCTCAATACCCATACTAAGAGAGCGTTGAAAAGATCTCACTTTGCATTGGAACCTTCTTGTCAATAGTTTCAGGCCAGACATCAACAAGCAGTACCCAGATAGGGGAAAAAGTAACAGGGAACAAAAAACTAGGTCCTCAGACGTCCGAATGACTCAGTAAATAATACCATGGAATGGCGTTATGAAGACACGAATTCAAAGCCCGACGTCAAAGTCCTGTGTCTTGAAATGCTGTCTACACACTAGTTTGGGACTTCGTTCATAGAAATTTCGTGATGCATGTGATGGTTTGTTGCTCCATCATTTCACTCACAGTTCTTGGTGCCTAGAATGCTTCCAATTTACATGGCCTAGTTATTATAGAGGGAAGTGCCCGAAGATAACATTTCAACATCGTCACTTTACATTATCTACGTATATAGCTTTTTAATATCTACGGTTGCTTGACACTAACTCAAGGGTTTTTAGAGGTTTATTTTTAACACTGAAGTTTTCCAAAGGACACACTGACTTGCTTTTGTCCAGCGTCTACCTCTTCTAACGACATACACTTCCACACGTAGCTACGGGAATACCATAATTGTGGGGTACAGCACCTTTTAGGTGAGGGAGGATATTTTTGTCAGAATCCTGACGTCCCTCAAGCAATTTCCAATCAGTTGAAGGCTCCCAAAATGCGAAACGCTGTGAAAGTCCGATAGAATGCAGCCTTTCAAATTGTACAATTAATCAAAACGTTCATCAGTTTGGAAGGGTTTTTGTCACCAAATGTATCGTTTAAGAATTAACGACAGGGTGGCAGCAACGATAGTGCTTTCAACTACTTGAATTTCCTCCGATTCGGTTAGCATGACTTCAGCTTAAAGTAAAAGTACATACTTACACGTAAGGTAATTAATACGATGTATTCATCGATTGCGGCCAATGTCTTGGGTGAATTTAGTGGTTAATAAAGACCTTCTCTAGCTTATGTTTGGATCAAGACTGTCCAAAAATCTATTAAGTTGGGCATTTGGGAAAAGTTTTCCAGTTTTATCTTTTCTAACTTCACCTTGTTTGCGTGGAAGGAAATCAGCTATCGCTTTGCGAATCCCATCACGCTGGGTTAGATTTTCAATCCACACGTGATGCATCGCGGGTTGAAATCATTCTAAAACATACGATTTACAGACTGCTGGTGCTTTTTAAAAAGCATGAGAGCGACACACGGACTCTTTGGTTTCATCACTATTTGACTTCAAGTTGTCTAACAAGTCCGCATCTCAAACACTGTATTTGAATCAAGCTGTTCAACTCATTGTCCTGATCCTCTGGCCAGTGAGCATAGCATCGAAGTGTAGTAACACAGAGTGTGCTTAAACCTGCAAAAGTTGATGACCAAAAAATTGATTTTTTAT
This sequence comes from Opisthorchis viverrini, assembly GCF_000715545.1. Taxonomy (NCBI): domain Eukaryota; kingdom Metazoa; phylum Platyhelminthes; class Trematoda; order Opisthorchiida; family Opisthorchiidae; genus Opisthorchis; species Opisthorchis viverrini. The sequence continues at coordinate 10,467 of NW_008752108.1, forward strand.
CTCCTCTGAAACAGCAGCCGACAGCCAACGGGTAGAAGTATTCCGGANCTGTGTGGAAGAGCGGACTTATTTACCCATGTTGAGGAAAGACAATTGAAAATTTCAATGAAATCTCCCCTCTCCTCGAGAGACGGAACCAGAAAATAGAATTATAGTTCCGTTTCACTCGTTTTTCACAATCTTATGTTTTTTTGCCCCAGCAGTCCAAGTGAAGATTTCCGTAAGCCCAGGTTCAATTTCCAATGAGTTCCATCAATTGCCGGAAAAATCATCCATTAATTGGCATTTTTGTGAATACAGACAACGTGTTCCATCACAGTTTTTCAACTCACTTGCATCTGGTGAGTAATGTTAGTGTTGCAAATAAAAGAGGCAACGTTTGATCAGGATGTATACGCTGCAAATCAACGCTTGGTAGATCTAATTTTCTGCATGGGGACTAGTGAAATTTGTTTTATACTACTTGAGCCGTCACATCACACTCACTGTGAATTATATGATTCTGACTCTATCGATCAAGTATACAAATCATAACGCTGTGTTGTATTGACTTTGGAGTCACGTAACATCAATTGCTGTGGGTGATTTGATTTCTGCGTTCGCCGTTGATGTCGTATTGAAAAACCAAAAGGGCCTTTCTGGTTGACTCATTTTTTAGAAAACTCAGTGCTCTTACCGGATTTCTTAGATGGACATATTTATATTCAGTAGGTCTTCTCAATGGCGAAACGATATAGCATTATTTCCGCATGGCTGTGTTTCCACTAATAAGGTGGATTTATATCGAGCTCACTGTGGAAAGACTACTTCTCTCATAAGTCACCAGGGTGTAAGATGGTAGAGGCAGTTTCAAGAATAGTGAGTTTCCGGCCAAAAGATGTTATTTTTAATAAGTAATGGTTTCTTATTTTTACTGAATTAGCGGGGTTGGAAGATTTGGAGGGCAGAGGCTTTCAAGCCCCACGGTACGGTACTCTAAGTGCATGAATTTATCGTTAAATTCTATGAACTTTCACGATTTTTGTGAGTGCCTTCTCCGTTGCAACCACCTCTCATTTGAGAGAGGTTTAGTAGCTTTTGATGTCGCCATAAAAAATGCGAGTGCACTCTTATTTAAATTGTGCAAAATCCTAACGATCAAATTTCTTGACTGCCACAAGGCTATAAATATGGACTATTCCGTGGGTCATGTCGTATTGTTACTGAATTAGATTTAAGGACGCAAGGATTGCAATTATTGTGCTTTCCTCATGGATTTTACCGTATCTTTGTGTCACATTCCTCACAGACATTCACTTTTATGAGGCGTATAGCAGGATTTGAAAAGACATTTCCATGTTTGACTTTTATGTGGCTCCGTTTAGATTGTAAAATAAGGTACTCAGCATGGAATGCGGTATAACATTCAACTAGGTAGTGATGAAAGTATTATTAACCGTTGGCTTCAAAGTACAGTACCAATCAGTGAATTTTTCTCACCTAATCCGAATGCTTTAACGTCGTATCCGACTAAAAATAATATCAAACAAAACTTTTCGGTTAGTTCTGATTAATGAAATACTGGGTGTTAGTTCACTGAAAGGATAGCAATTCCTGAAAATGGTAGAGTGGTTCAATTGGTTAATGCGCAAAAATTTGGCTGTTATCTTTTGGTGCAGAAAGTTGGTGGGTATTACAAAAGTTAAAGCTCACAATTTTGCGCGCCCAAGTGTGAAACGTATAAGCAGAAAGTGACGGCCGTAAAAAAGTCTTTGTTAAGTAGAATGTCCCACATCTGAAACACCAGTTTTTCTTGTTTTTCTGCCAAAGAGCACATTCTGAAAGTTACTTCATTTTACGTCAATTCATGATTTAGATGCACCGTACTTTTGGGCATTTATCCTGAAACCACAGAAAAGTCTCAAGGGCGCCTGTTGGTTACCTAATTGTAACTTAAATTTGAGAATAAACCTAATGACACGCAGAAGGTATAATAGCTCTAAAAGAGGGATATCGATTGCGCTGTTTAAATAAGGAACAGTTTGGATCGGTTATTATGAAGTTCTTCAAGTGGCGGATTCTGTCAACCTGGAATTTAGGAAGGAAAGCCTACCTACAAATGTATTGCATTCCATACAATACAGATCTTGGGAGAAAATGTGCTTATTATTTGTATGTGCGGCTGTGTTTCAATGTGTTTCAATGTCCAGAGCCATCGTTCCAGCTCTACAGGGTAACACTAAATGCGCATGTAGTTGGGATTTACGGAGCTATATGACAGAGAAAACGCAACGTTAAGTTTAATTCGGACAACACACGGTGGGTTCGTCTGGGCTGCACAACCATTCCGTGACATTTTTACAGACCAGAGGGAAATTCAGGTTTCTTAAATGATCCAAAGGAGAGTGAATATACAATCAAAGAGCAGTGAAGCATGCATATGCAACTGCAAACAGTATTTACAGTATCGATGAATATGCTGCCTCTACCCAACACTGAGAAACACCTTACCGTAACCTCTTCCTCTTTCAGCAAGAGTACTCGGGGAATTTAGTGATAAATGGCAGCCTATTGGTAGTTCCAATCTGATGATGGTAAATTCGAAGGATTGGATAATTTTTAGTTCTAGGTACCTTCACAATAAATCACGGTTAAGCAATCTCATTGCGCTCATGATCACGTATTTGACCATATTATGCATAAACGACAAAAGTGAGGCTTCTATAGGTTGAAGTTATCTCCAAAACATTCGATGCTAGTTATAAGTGGTATGAGCAATGTGATCAAACTGCTCAATCAGGCAATCTGCTTCCAGGTAAACGAACGTGATTTTGAGCTCAAAATCTTCCTTTTATATTGCTCTATCGGACACTATTATGAGGTAATTTTTACCTAATCCCAAATATGATATTCCACCAGCAGTTTTAGAGCCACCATGCTCACTAGGGACGAAATTCATATTTTAGGTCGCTGAGCTGTTCCGCATTACCTGAGCATCATTCGCGTTGTCTTCATCGACCCACACAGAAACACGATGAGTTGACGATGTGACATAAATAATGGCAAAACTTATTCAGTGGTTTGATGTTAACGAGCTACTTGTAGTACCATATCACGGACAGAATGAACCTGTATTGATCTATAAATAGCCGGTGCAGCACTTTCATACAGGATGTCTTTAGAAAAGCAATAATGAATGCGGACAGGTGCATTCAACTGTCCACTATTCAGGCTTTATTGAGTCGAGGGAAAGTAGTGTGCTTGGGTTTCAGCTCATGAATCGACCCAAACAAACCATATCGTGTATGTTGCTGCACACTGCGCATGCACCACGTGGTGATCGTGTGCAATCTAATACGATCCTGCAGTTTCACTTCAGTTCAAACCACACATTTGTTTGATCCATATGGTGTTTACTTTTGACAATTGAGACCATAAATGGTGAAAGATTATCTGATGTCGGAAGTTTGTAGTATTTTTTTATTGTTTTAGGATATTCTGGTTAAAGTAATGGTTTTTAGTGCGATGATCTGTTGCGTCTGATTAGCCCGGTTATTTTTTTTAAAACCAGGACACCCACGTAATCGAGCACTATACTGCAATTTTTTCGGATCAAGCATAACTCACTGGCGTCAGTGTGCAGGCACGCATCTGAGTGTCTGCATCCGCACGATATCTGGGACATGCAACAAAGTGACAAACCGGTGTCTGCACCTGTATTGAAAGGCGTATGTACTAGAAATTGCAGTGTTCTGCGCTCATAGTAGTTAGAGCCACCGGATATACAACAGTTCCATCAATCGTTCCCACTAATAATAGTGTCACTGTTTGTTCTTATATTCCATGCCCACCCCAAAAAAGGGAGAACGGAGAACCTCAAGGCTCTCTACCGGGTTTTAGTCATGTGGGTAACCGACTGTGCCGTCCACCTAATCCAATACATAGGCTTTTATTTCAACAAAAATAAACAGGAACACAGCAAGCTAGACGGTAAAAGCGGCATCCAATATACTGGTTGATACTAGTTTTACTCTGTAACTATTGCTTAGGAAGTGTCCGTTTGCCAACAGACAGAAAATGGAGTCGGAAAAGTTATCATGTTATTGATTGACGACTGGAGATTTACTTCTTGATGCAGTGATGTTCACTTCTGCTGTTCGAATGAGTTGCTTAACAAACTGCTCAAAAGATGCCTCATAGAATGGACAGAATGCGCACCTTCTGTAGTAATGTACTACAACACTCAAGTGTACTAATTCTTATTGCTATACTCCAAGTAGTTTAAGCATCAGATCTAGCTCCAAGATTTTGAGAAGTTGTACTCACATTAATCTCATTCGAACGCCTATGTTTCTGAACTCATGAGATTAGGTAAAATGAACCGGGGATGTACTAAAATGGAGTCAATCTTACCATAGCTCACTAGCAGGGCACATCCTTGACCACATTGTGAGTGAACTTCAGTCATATCCTAATAAATGTGCTAGTTCAGACGTGGTAAACAGCCACATCTGGTACGTGCCCGCTTTGTGTCACCTAACTGGATTTTGAAGCGCGTGTGTCAAACAAAGACAAAGAAAACTCGAAGTCCACTTCGGTTCCCTCCTCAAAACCAACCTTATTCAACGTGGAGGGTTGAAATTAGAATTGGTTACACAGCAACGTGAATGAAATTCAGCCAATAGCTCCCATTCAAATGAATACTGATTGTGAAAATAGCGTACGCGTTCAAGAAACCTGACACAAGAAGACAATAGTACAATAATTAAAACCATGAAATGGAAGGCTTTGCATTTCCACTGTGGTCACAGTTTAACTAAGTCCACCGGAGTGCTATCATCTTGGATAGACATTGACGTCAGAATTTCTTGTAAATAAGCCGTCTTGTAGAATTTTACAGATCATGTTAGAAAGACATGCATTGTCACGATGACGGTTGAGACGCTACGGGCTGGCATAAAAAGCTGGCCTTGAGGCGATTTAATCTTTGTTGTGCTATAGAAAACTCTCCGCGTCAAACAATATTTCCCTATCAGATTTTAGTGTCCTTTGATTTGACCGCCGCAAGATTATGTTGTTAACTGTTCATAGCCATGTATAGATGGCCAAAGCGTTCTAAGAAGTTTCTTAACGCAGTTTCGTGTCGTTGAGCCCTGCTGTGATTTGCCACCATACCATGTACCGCCAAGCTTAGAACTATGAATAAAACACTACGGGAAAGCAACCGCAATGTCTCATTAATCGAAAAGCTCACCAGATAGCGTAGTGCGAATGAAACATCAAAGAATTTGGTGTTTCAGGCTATTGCCCGGTATCTATCTCAATCTGCGACACGTGAGGGAGTCTGTATGGCCTTTTCACAACTCATTATCTGGATAAGAAGTGGATTCGCAAAGGTCCTCACATTATCGGTTAAACAACTATACAGGTTCCCACAACTAAACATGACTGAGCTTCAAAACCTATGCAAGAGTCTTTACGACAAAACAACAAGTACGTATCTTCCGTCTAGATCCGGTCTACAAATGAGCCCAGGCAGAAGCGTACAAAGACTATATTCTTTAGCCTCAGTTCACTTCTGACCCACTGGCATGATGCAGCTTTGCTACTGTCAGTACAGACTTACAAACTTTGCTGCCGCAATTCGGGGTAAGCAGATGTCACAAGAAGATCCCTTAATTTTTACCACTTTTCATTCCAAAAGTGCAAAACCGTGCACAAAGTGCTGGAGCTAGGTAAAATAATAATAGTCACCCTTTGGTACATAAGTGCACGGCGCTTAAAAAACCCTACAAGTTGTGAAATTTAAGGTGATCAGAATGTTGGTGTACAAGCGTGTGCTAGGAATGTCAGTGTTTACAACATGGTGACTCAATTACGTATGTACCATGTATATATTTATCATGCACAAAATCCTGAACTTGAATATGCGCTGAAATACAGAACATAATCATCCAGGAATTGTCAGGACCGAATCTCCTAATCCTGCACATGGTGTACTGGGCTCTTATAAAAAAACCATAACTCCAAAATAGATTTGCCATTAAGCTACCTATATAGGTGAACCGCGGAATATTGTTATTCCAAGCATCAGAATTCCCTACGCCATGTATCAACCATTGTTTAGTCTAAAAGTTTAAAAGTTCAGTGATGGTTAGTTCCGAACTTATCAGTTGAACTAAACAAATGATTTGTTTTACAGGCTTTACCAAAAGGTACAGAGAGCAACAGACAGCTTTTTTTTCGACCGTACCCGATAAGTCAATCTCACTTAGTATTTCAAACACCGTACCGATCATCCCACACATGGCAAGTCGTCCGCACCTTTCGGAGGAATGTCTAACCTAGAGGGGGTTAAACGTCACCAGTTAAAGGGTGCACCCAAAAATGAATTTTATTCGTCTGTAAGTAAGAAAACTGCTAAAACCTGCCAAAACAAAAGGGTGGAAGCATCTAGCTGTCAAAGATTCAGTTGAAAAGCAGCGGGCATAAGGATACAGCAATGACACTAGATATTAGATGATAGACAAGCCAAAGGTTGAACGCATTTGATGACTAAATGAAAACCACTCAAAATTCGCAGGCAGCAACGGACGCATGCGAGCTTGAATGTGAGCGATAACACCAGAAGAGTACCAGAAAAAATTGTTTGTTTCACTTTATGGTGTGTACTTAGTACCTGTTGGACAGGGATCTGGGGATTCATATATAGATTCGCCTGGAAAATGGGGTAAGAGGGCGGATTCATTACAGTCAGTTGAATAAAAAAAGTCCAAGGCAATTCCCGTAACTCAAGTCACTACCTGAATCTGCCTGAAATGCGGGAGAATGTTTGGAATGTTTAGAATAAAATCTACCAATACGATCGGCTTCAACTAGGCAAAGGTTCCCGCTAGTATCGAAGATTTCTGGTGTTCACCAGTGGATAGCGTATGTACCAGGTATTATTTCGCTTCTGAAAATCAATGAGCCCTAGAACAATGTCTCGTACTCCTTTATATTACTCAGCTTGTTACTCGAAAATATTGCTGGTTTTCAGGCTGGCAAGACCTCAGTGGTTAGAAACCAGTAAAAGCCGATCAGTTATCTTGATTAGCTTCAAGCAGTGACAGTCATTGCTTCAGGAACTGTCATTGCACAAGCGTAGTCGACCAACGAGCAGATCCAGACATTGCTTATCACGTGGATCATGGTTTACGAAAATAGGGACCGTTGAAGCGCATGTCGCGGGCTATTTCTTAAAACTGATCGATTATTTCTGGAATACTTCGGATTACACCTGTAAAACCCCATTTGTCCACATGTCGATCTGTCCTCTTTTCGAAAGTTTGTGCTCCTTTTTTGACCAGTGGTGAAGGACTTCTTGGTGGTCAAAAAGCAGGAAAACAGGCAAATAACTTGTTCCGCAGGAGGAATTTACTCCATTGGCTTTGGAGAACGACTAAGCGGTTCCGGCAATTGCAAGGATCAATAATTTCGTTAGGGTAAAGATTTGATACAATAAGCAAGGAATTTACTGTAGTGACCCATTCACACGGAACTTATTTACGAACACCTAATCATAGGTCAGAGGAATCTTGCTCGCATGAATTCAACCATAAAAATGTTAACCACTAACAGTTTCTTATTAATGGAACGGATAAAAATCCTCCAACTACAAGCGACTTTTTAAACTTGCAAACTGTGATTAAACCCTTTAAACAATAAGACAACGCAGATGACGTCAACAAATGTTTATTCTTTAACTTTATGACCCGATCACTTGTAGTACAAAATAATGACGGCAGTCAACTTTTCAAGCAGACACTCTACAAGGAATCAGACCACAGACTCATTTCCTGATGTTTCAACTTGTAGTGCCAGAACAACAGATAGACGGTGAAACTTAGACTTTCCGAGAAATGAGTTTTTACCTAATGCGGATATGGACATGTTTATCTGTAAAACACATTAAATTTCAATGAATTGCGGATTCTCGTATTATCAACTTTTATGAAGTTCTGCTCTCATCAGCATCTCTTACGTATATTGGTGTCTAAGAAGTGTTTGAGTTGACTAAAAGTGCTCCTTTTTTTAATTAGCTGCACAAGGTATGACTAACGGAAAATAACTGTTCAGTTACCGCGGTGGAGAAGCCATTATTTGCAGGTGCTTGGGAACATTTTCTGTTACATTTTAAAGTCATGATGCAAACTTGGGAAAGAGATCTTCCACATTTCGGACAGCTTACAAATCGGCACTGAAATATGACCCGCATACATTAATGGCCTAAGAAAGTAAGACTTACAGTAGACAACTAAAGGAGCTAGAATTTCGCCGCTAAACTACTGGCGTTGACAACCTTTTCCAGATTAAGCAGGCTTGTATACTGAGATGAGCGAATATATTTCAAATGCCCCGAAAATTTTCCCTTCGGAGCCAAGATGTCTTGGACAGAATAAGCAATGTGCGTTGCAAGTCGATTTTGATCTATTGTGCGGGGCATCTAGTGACAAATCTTCCACCCAGAAACTAAGAACGATTATTCAGAATTGCATTTCAAACGTACCATTTTTGTAAGAACGTTGTTCATCTTTCGCGAAGGTATTTTTTGAACCTGGAAGGAGTTCAAGCAGCTCCCGCTTGCTTATTCTGCTAGTCAAACTCTGTATTATACCCTTACGATGTTTTAAACTGTTTCGTTGGCACGTGGTTAAAATCGGCTCACGACAGATGTCCGACATATGGCACACCTACGTACTGAGTCACTTAAAATAAGTTTACAGAAATTAAATGATTTCTTTCCGGTCAAGAATTTGCCAGTTAACTTTCTCGTGTAGATGTTTTCAACACAATTGTGTCTGCACAAGCGCAATGTTCGTTTCGTCACTACATTGTACCGTAGATAAACCAACCAGATGACGTCACAAACTGGAAGAATGAGAAGAGCTATCAAATCTGCTGTAGGATTCGAAGTAAGTTCGCTGTGCCTGACGTTCCGGAGGCAGCTATTTGGGGTAACTATGCTTACAACCGCCAAGGAGAAAGGTTACTACTACGTTTAAAATAAAAAAAATTCGGGTGCACATTTTACGGGGTGCTGTGGCTCCTGAACTCAGAAACACTAAGAATTACTTTTGAGCAAATTTTGCGTCTGTGGAAGCTCTATATTATGGTTACTGATAGGTTGTGATATCAGCTACCAGTCTTTGACAAATCAGCTTCTCTTCTGAAATGAAAGTGTTTTCTGGGCAATTCAGATTAGCTCTGTCGACTGCTATAATACATCTGGATACACGATGCACACATAAGGTGTCGTCACTGCGATCCCGCAGGTCGTTCTCGTAATTTGTGAAAACCGGCAGCTGTGTTCTTTCTGCATGCATCTGAGGACACAAACACATACTTTTAAATTTTCTGATCATATGATACGTACCTTTGGATCAGTGACAAGATACAAAGTGCTTAGTTTGGTACCAGTTTTGGAACAGATGTGCAAATGTAAGCGAGAACGCAAACCCCAACATTTGTACGTAAGATGATGTTTTTTGATTGATCAAAGCAAGCGGCATTTCAGCAAAATCGCGTGTCTTACCCCGGAAGACAGAATTTTTGGAGGTACTGAGGTGACCATCAGTCGACTGATTTCGACCACTGAAACACCGGATTTTTCATTGAAGATTCAAGCATTGTGCAGGTTTCATTGTTTATATCGGCCTATGTTTCAGTTCGCCGTTTGTCACCAGTGCCCAAGGCCTAAAGCTTAGAGAGTAAACGTTCTTGTGAAGCTTAGGTTGGTGCATCTATTCGTCACACTCTGATTTACGGTACCATACATATTTTCCCATTAACATCTGCTTAATTATTCTCGCCAACCGACGGCGTAGCAACAAAGTAAAGTATTCCGACCTCTTCGGTTGTGTGCGAAAGCTTGAGAAATGAAACACAGGTCATACTTGTCCGTTTGATTTCGGGCATTATTCTGGTGCGGAGTTGCAAATCATCTCTCAGTTGGCGTTGCCACTGTAGACTTCAGCTGAAAGGGTTACCCGTTACCGTCATATCAAGTGCAAAATTTCTTGAGTTGCTGATTACAGTCTGAATAAGTCAGAATTCGGACAAAGTCAGCTAACCACCAAGAATAACTCTTCAGAAGTTGGTTTGGGATAGAAATGTCTCGACCCCCGTCATTGAGCCAAATCCGGTTTGAAAAAAGGATGAGCAGTGCAATAAATGATAACATGACAAATCTGGGGAACCCAATGTTTCTTCATCCAAGCCTCAACAAATTGCAGGTACATGTAAAAACTCGGTATAGACCAAACATGATCAAAGAATACTTACTTTGCTTTTCCATACCAACTTAGGCGGAACAAGTAAAGCAATGAGGGCGGCTTCAAGTTGCGTTTACCAGATGAGCTAAAACAAAAGAATGAGTAAGAAGCTTCATAAGGCGATGTCGTTCTATCCTTCCAGTATTGGGCTAAAAAGCCGTGGGCTGCTGTTTTGGAGGACGATTTCACCAGGTATATCCCCAGTAGTCAGTGAAGAAAGTTTGATCATACTTTCAGCCTGGACAGACACCTATGCTGAAATACTTTACAATTTCCGCGACTGTTGTCGGATGTGACAAAACCAGATTTACTCTAGTGCCTATGTTCTGCGTCACGTCATGCAGCCGGCGCAGCCTAGTCAGTCTGGAACGATAGAACGTAAGCTGAGAAGTACGCTCGAGCATTACCTCTGGGCAACGCGGATAGGGAGCAGATTGGTTTGCCAGTGGGTTTGTGTGAATGTGTTTTGCATTAGCTCTTCAAACAGTAATTTAAGCCGATAGCTATAAAAAGACAAATACAACATATAGTGATTTTGTTTAGTGGATTATAGTTTCATTCAACCCTTTGTTATGTTATGTTCGGACAGCACGTAATACCAGTTACAACTCTGTCCAAACCGACTTCTGGCCAATAAACATGCGAACAACGATTGCCAATATTTCAACTATCGTTGTTCATCGAAACCCATGGCTTATTCACTTATCGTAAATGGGTTTTACGCTGAATCAACAGTAAGTCCCGGAGACTCAGTTCGAAGAGCGAACAGACAGGAGTAGTCCCCAAGTTGTCATCATGTTCATCTTTGGCGGAGAAGGCGAAAGTGACAGTCAGGCCAAGGTCTTTGTGGCCTGCAGGTATCTGCCCTTCACGTCTATCTACGTCTCAAGAACTCATAAGCAGCAATATATCTAGATCAATCCAAAATGATTTATTTATTTGCGTTTGGTAGCCCGACGAATGTTGATGAAGAAATTCATATAATGTGCTAACCACAAACTGTAGTGTTTACAGTGGACAGCTGTATAATACACCATATAATACACCATATAATACACCATATAATACACCATAATACACCAAAAAGGAGGGAAAGTTTCTTGGAATATATAGCCTTTAACGAAACCCCAAACTTCGAAAGCATGTGGGGAAATGTCTTACAGAGGTGCTTACACCAATAAAAAATATTTTTTGACAGTTGACCAAAAGTGAGGGGAACCAGCGAACTAGAGCAGATATCTTCAGTTTGAAGGGCCGTTAAATGATGTTCGGGTTTATTGAATGAATATGATTCCTTAGATACGTCACCATCCTATTTACCTCTATTTATGGATTTAGTCGACACTCTGTCGGGAATACGAATTGTTTGTTTTGACGAGCGGAATTCACTTAAGGTTTCCTTTTGGTAGTCGGCTGAATAGACAGCTGAGAACTTGCTTTTTCACATTGTCCTTTGAACTGTGTCACTACACAATTTCGACGCTGTGGCGTGTACATTATGCAAATGAACAGTCAGAACTCCACTTGCCTGGTTATGTAAATCGTCCTCAAAGTTAGCATAGCTTACCTAGACCGCGTCCTTTTAAAGGTGTTAATATCCCTGACCACTCGTCGGATGTAGACTTGAGATTTGCTTCACTTGGTTAAAAGTGATGCTCACACTTCATGCGTTCCTCTTAGACGCTCGGCTTAAATCAGACCAGGAGTTTGCATATCTGAACTATATGTGAGCTTCAGTAGACGAACAATATGTTTCCAGTAAAGTATGTATAATGCAATTTTTATTCAAGATCGCTAATATGCCATCATTTCACCGATTAACTGGATGTGCGAACTGCGTTGTGGTTTTGGCGCATTGATTCAATTGCTGAAAATTGCATTCGTTTCTCATCACATGGAACGCGCTAGCAAGTTATTTGATAACCGATATCAAACATTATTTGGCAAGAGCAAGATATTAGGACGAAACTGAAGTCATGTCCTCCTGTGAGGTAGTCAATCAACCCAGCAAAGAAAATGCTGCCTGTACTTTCACTCGGGCCCATGGTCAATTTATCCAATAGCTTTTACGAAGTAAGAAATACCACACGTTTGTTGTTGCCCAAGACATACCAAACTCGAGTTCTAGGGACAAATCAGATAAAGCTGAGAAATAATTTGTCCATGTATGTTTGAGAGTTGTTCATTTTTTCAAAATACTGGTAAAAGTCATTTAAGAAGGATCCTCAAAGTGGGGGTTCCCAAAGTCACTTTAGTAGGCGGTACCAAGTGGAAGAAACGGAGAAAGCGTTCTCCAATGAAACTGTTATTAAGGCGTACATACATCTGGGTATATCTGAGTTAAATACGGTAATTTACAAAATCTTGGTAAACTTCATCCTTCAAGCTGCTGCTACTCTGCACTTTTTGGCAATAATTATTAGCACACATCTCACGAACCTCCGGAATTAGTGGCAAAAACGTCCTCCAGGCTAGCTTCGAATGCAGCTTAGAATGCAGCACTAGTCTGATTTTATCAGCAAAACTCAGCCAACCAACAGCAGAGTGATGTCAGTTTCGTTACTGAACAGTGAAGGAGGCTATATCCTGTAGTCCTCAACCATCAGCCTGGAGGTCTTTAGATCTCCGCTAGTGATACCTCACACGAATCAAACGGGTACTTTATGACTCTTAGCCTCCCAGCATAGAGTGGCTTCAAAATGCAGAATGAAATCTGTTAAATATGAGATGCCTCTACGAATAAACCATCGACCCATAAGTCGAGATAGTGAATGAGGCTTACAGACTGATTATCCCCAATTACCATGAAAGAGATGGCTGGCTTCTAGAGAGCTTTAAATAGTAAAGTATCGTGTCCCCAGAGCGGTTTGTTTGAGACCGCATCGCTGACAAAAACAAACGAGTATTGATGACTGGGTAGCTGAGATAGGATTTCTGCTACAGCACTCCCATGGTTGACTGGTGGGCGGATTCTCGCATCCATTTCGCAACTGACTGATAGTGTAATCAGTTTGAAAAACAATGGATTTATGCTGTGTTACTTGGTGATCCCACGAAGTAGGAAAAATTAGATCCTATATCGGAAGTCTTTCATCAGGATATTGAATTTCTTAGCTTTCGTTCTTATGAGAAAGAAATTCGGATGAACTCAGGCAATATCCATCTTTTGTGAAAAGCCCATACTTGGTGTCAGCTCTAAATTTCTTCCAAGAAGAGTAAAAATTACAATCGAGTAATCTAAAACATTTTGTCAAGACTTATTTTGGTAAAATCAGGACAACAATGGCGAATGTAGTGTCTAAGCTAAGCGGCGACCTGCTCAAATTTAAGTCAGTGGTCCCAAAAATATCTTGCGCTTCAAACAAGTTACGGAATGTCGTCGTGGGTAGTGTTACAATTTCAAACATTTTGCGCAAAAAGCGCGCTTCAGACTCAATACGCAGGAAAAGGAACGCGTCAGATTATAGAACAGTGACTGTACGAGTTTGTACAAGGCTGGATTGTGGTCACTGCGAAACCCAAATGCGGAAAAAGGGTGCGATAAGTGTGCCTCAAGATTATTAGCTGAAACGCACTGAAGGGGTTTTCGAAATACAGTGAAATTTCAGACGTTATTTCGAGACAAACCAATTCACTGAAATGCATGACGTATCTAACATTCGAAACGAAGAGTACAGCGAAGAATACATACAACCAGTCAATATGCTACCTGCCTTTGTATAGCACGTTAGGAATGGTTACAACCTAAGGCTTCAAAGGATGTCCGAAAAATAGGAACAGTGCTCGCAAGTACAGTCAACCGTTTGAGATTGCAAGAATAATGCAGCCGAAAACCATTTTGCAAACAAATCTTCTCGACAGAATTAAGGTCCGATTCGGAGTATGGGGGTTGATCTTTTGGGATAGTTACAAACGCACTAAAACAATCGTATGCACCTAATTGTCCTTCTTGTTTTAAACTCTACCAACTTGTGAAATAATCTGTGAAAGCGCGTGGTTCTCACTGTTTGCTATTCCTCAAATAGCCGCAAAAGTTTTAATATTCTAATATAGCCTATTGTGCTTCTTTTAAAGGTAATTATATCTGTCTGATAAACATTATCTAAAAGCTTAGATATATATTTAGGTAGAAAACTCAGAATCCCTCACCAGACGGTTATCAAAGATTCAGATGAAAATGACCCAGCCGTACATAACGTGCAGACCAAACTCAACAGCAAAATACGGCTTTCCTTATTCTTTATTAGAGAACATCGTCACTTGTGTCTAAATTTGGGAACACCGGTAGGTCACGGATAACCAGGAGGTGTATTGTTCAGTCACCCCAAGATACGTACTTTCGAGTTAATGCTTTCATAGGCTCTGCAGAATGTCAATATGCCCAGAGGTGTTTGGGAATAACCACACAATTGGCCAAATTTTTTCGACAAAACACAATCACTTCGCCAGTTTGGGACGTCATGACCAGACAGAATATCACTTGGCATGCTAATCAGGTAAATGGCCCACTTCTCCACACTTCGCAGCAACTGTAATGAACTAGATGGCATCAGTTGAGTCACATATAGAAGTGCGTAGATTAGAACGCGGGGGATACTCCAACGCCTCAAACAGGGATACTCTACCAAAAAGACAATAATCCAACGACTGATGGATTTCATGCCAAGGGGAGACTGGGATGTAAAGTTCTCGGATCTGTTACTTCAGTCTGAGGAACAGAGTATGCAAAAAGGGGAAATATCTTATTTAAAAGAACAAAAAGCTTGCTGGATGCAAAAAACCACGTAGGAAATAACCTGCT
This sequence comes from Opisthorchis viverrini, assembly GCF_000715545.1. Lineage (NCBI taxonomy): Eukaryota > Metazoa > Platyhelminthes > Trematoda > Opisthorchiida > Opisthorchiidae > Opisthorchis > Opisthorchis viverrini. The sequence goes on from NW_008752108.1 coordinate 25,560, forward strand.
GTGATATAATGAGTGGATAAATTATTTTCTGTATCCTGGCGACTTGGTTGAGGCACGGGATTTCCGAATGTCATTCCGGAAGGCTAACACAAACTCCGGAGAGTGCAAATTATTTGACTGAAAAAATAGACTCATAATAAGATGCCTCAGACTAAAATGAGTGTTGTGGGTGCCATTCATGAGATCTACATGGCCCTTCATTGGGTGAGCGGAAAAAACACTGTGGCCTATTCGTAAGAAGCTGCAGTGACAGAACAAATTAATCATTTTCAGAAAATGTATCAAATCACATTATATGAGCTAAGGAAAGCTGTGACAACAGGCTTCGAATTAGTCACAGCGGCAGCATTTCTACCTCTTTGGCTCAGGGCCAAAAATGCGTGTATTGCTCGTTCGTGACTCACCTTCTCCAGTTACCTGTATTAGGTTTTGATGAATGCACCTTTTGCCCTTTTTGCAGAATTAGACGTAGGGGAAATTGGTATTCTCAGCATTTCCAGCTAGGAAGGGTTGTGTAAGGTAATGGGAGTTATAAGTGCACCTACAGCATCCGTGCTGCCCGTGTATCCACCTTAATTGAAGTGGCTCAATTTGGAGCCCTCCGCGTAGGGAGTTCATCAAATGGAAGGGATGCGGTAGTATGCAAATCTCAGTGAAGACCACGGATTACGTTTAATGCAACATACTCCTACTTAGACATGCTGGTGGCTCTCTCTGCTTATTTGCATCAGGTTCATTGGTTCAAACGAAGCGCCACAACCGGTTTTGTTCGGACTATCTTTGCTATCACTTAATGGCTTAGTTATTCACTTGTGCACGCTTTGATGACAACAATTTATCTTCGTTCAGTCAACCACACGTAGTGTACTGACTGCTCTAAATCCTGAGAATTTTTTGTGGTGGGGGCCTACTACAAATAAGCCAGTACAGAGAATTCGAGTTAGAAGCTCCTATACTGATTCCGTTTATCAAAGCCCATATGGATATCATGACATCCCTGAACTGATATATATATATATATATATACATATATATACTTCCATATGCGAGTAGCGTTGGCATGTATTTAAACGAAATTCGGTCGTTCATCCAGGTGTTTTTGCACTTTTATTGGACAACTATTGCTTTTTTCAGCGAATAAAGTTATATATGCATGTGTAAGTTTCTGGGGAACAGTGACTCCTCATATCAAGCTCATCCGTTGGAAAAGTCTTCTGAAAGTTGACAGTGTGCGTTTGTTCGTTTGTTAACCGAGGGTTAACTTAAGTTCGAATAGATTAACCTCTATTTATGAAGCACGAAAATAACTTTCGTGATTCATTTACTTTGAAACATATAAAGAGGCTCGCAAAGCAAAACATCCAGTCTCACCGTTAAAATTTTATCAAATAAAACCTACTTTTCCACAAAGTATTTTGTTATCCAACTCCATAACTGTATCTGTGATAAAACTGAATAACCATTCTTTTTCCTATCAGTGTTCAAGAATGGGTTAGAATTGACCGTGTTTCTCTGCATGAATCAGTTAGCGTGTAAATCAAAACACACCTTATGTTTTTACATAGACGTCAGCTTAGAGGAAAATAATACTGAAGGTTGACCGCCCGAAAGGAAATGGAGCCAGTAATGTTGATTTCTGATTGCTCATTTTTTAAAGAACCAAGCGATAAAATGTTTTTATGGGTTATTTACCTGGGACAGCTTCAAGCCATGTAAACTGAAATTTGAAATATCTTAATGTGTCCACACAATATTGATTTTACCACTAAACCTGAGGCGAGAAACATTTCATTTTTTTCCAAATGTTTATATGGGATTAGGGCAGCATTTTAGATCGGCGGTTACAACGCAGTATAAACTAGAAAATCTAACAAGGTCAAAAACGACTGTTTGGTAAAATGTGGGCGTCAGCATATAATGTTTTCCGAAACGTTAACAGGCGGATAGAGAGATACCTTTGTTGAACTGCAACATAACTATCGGTGAAATAAGCATGAAATGTGAATAAAGATGATATTCATGAGCCTTTATGAGCGGAATTTATCACAGACAAAAGGAATAATAAATTGCTCCCCCATGTCCTTATACCATATATAAATATATTTTTATGCACGTATCTGCGCATGTGGTTATGGTATGGAAACGAAAAAACATATTGCGGGCAGAGAAACAGCCACTGTATATGAGGTTGAAGATCTGTTGTCCGTTTGACGGGTGACTCCATGCTGGCCCATAACATACGAATTACAGGAAAATGTTGGAGTGATCTCCTGTAATATAGTAAATGGTTGCGCGCACGAGCAAAAGTCGCATATAGGTTTTCAGAGGAAAAAAGTACGATCCCACTTGAATATCCTTTCTGTCTTCTGAAGTACATAGTTTGACCAGCGAGTACAGTTTCGTCGCACACAAAGCCCGCCAAAATTCGCTCTGTTCACATCTCATTTACACTCATTTTTCAGTCGTAGATCACAATAGTACTAAATACAGTGGCTTACTATACAAGAGGAAGAGGTTCACATCAGTCACAAGACTGAAGGTCTATCGTGCTCTTCAACACATGAATGCATTAGCTAGTTTCCAGTGATGATCACAATGAATATCTGTCATACCGACGGTTCGATATAAATACCAGATTTGCAGGTTTTCTGCCACTATTTATGCTAACGCCACAATACTGTTAAGACATCGAAAAACATTTGGCTCTGCTGATGACCCATCTTATACAGTACTGGTATAAGATCGACCTCGGACACAAGGGAAATGTGGGTAATACGGATAACTGAGATTACCTAGGCTTAAGGATGACCAAGTTTTCAAGTATCAAAACGTGCTATACCATCTGCAATATCGCAAGGCATGTACCAAGTAAAGCACGAGGTAATCTCTGCGCAACACATTCAGTTGTAGAGTAACTTAGACAAAGGATTCAGATGTTTTGCGAATGCGTCTTTTATCTTTCTGCACAGCCTGAACTTTTTTCACGTTTAGGGGAGATGCTGTCTCCAGGAGTTTGTCAAAAGGAAACATTAAAAAGTACTATTCTAATCAAAAGTGAGAAGAGGTTTTTTTATTATATTGAACGAAGACACATGCAAAACATTTGGGACAACTGCTTTTGGGGAAATTTTATCAGACAGCATATTTTAAACATTCATTATGGAAAGGCCGGTCATTTTGCGAATGAATTACCTTTTGGTGAGTTTAAGGGCAAATAAATGGGTTAGCCTTGGCGGTTGTTTTCATTTAAATTTTATTCTCAGCCTAACTGTGAGGATGGTGTTACGAACTTAAACCAAAGAAGCTACTTCAAGACAAACTTAAATGGGCTGATCAGCGCACACCACATTGAAGAGTGAAAAGTGGTCCTGACAACTGAGGGTCGTTTGCTCAGTTTAGCTAACATCTGAAGAAGGTGAAGACACCAGAATCCAATACATTCAGCACGTAGAGAAATTCACGCGCATTCACGACAATGGGATAGCAAAATGGATGTATAGTATAGTGGTAAGAGATGAGGCATTTATCATAACCCCCGTGTTTTGTGTAGCCATATCAGATTATTGAATTGTGTAAGCAAAATCTGAGAATAATAATCTTCTCCATGATAATGTTTGTAGATTGGATGATAATATGAGTAGGCAATGAGTATTCGTAAAATGGTCGTAGATCGATACAGCAGGAATTCAGCTCTAGAGCTCTAGAGTCCCGTTGCGCTCCAGATGAAATGATTAGTTTTGTTGTAGACGGGACTTTCATAAGCTAAACCAGCGCGTCCTACGTTTTCAACGTAGAACGAGACTGACGAATGCACTTGCCGTATCGACGATGTTGTAAATAATTTCACAGTGAAACATGTTTCATATATCCAGTTATTTCAGATGATTTTTAATTAGTCTCTGGATAAAAGCACAATTTAAAACGGATAAGGACAACCGTGTACCTAAGTGATTCATTTTAAAATGAAAACGGTTCAAAAAGTACACATCAGAAGGACGACAAAAAACTTATGCCTTTCTGATCCGAAGCCACTATGCAAAAATGATTCATGTCATTGCGTAAAACCCATGAGCGGCAGAAGAAATGCAGATCTACAAGAATAATGGCCAAGTCGGCTCCCGTTTCCCAATTAGCTCTTCACATCGAAATAGGCAGATGACCACGTGCACAATGGAAAGAGGCTCATAGTGTTTGTGCTGAGTTGCATTTTCGTTGACCTGAGAGCACTAAATCCCATCTGAACTCCATGGGCCAATACAGAAGGATGAACAAGACAGGACAGTTCGGGAGCTGAGATGCGCGAAACGCAAGAGCATCAGAACTGTTTGAACCAGAAACCGAACAAGCTGGAATTTCTCAGACTGCGGCCGTGCTTTTGAATATTACATCGGATTTTTTTGGCCATCAGCCAACACGAAGCGGTCAATTGTTGGGATTTCGACGAATACGATAAATTTACCGAATCCGTCTTAGCTATCCAAGGTGCTGGAAGGAGGTGACAGCCATCTTGAGAACAGATTAAGCCAACAACGGCTAGTGAACGCCATGCGGATGTGTTCTGGTCTTGGGTTATTTGCAATGCAGTCCCTAGTCTACTCAAATCAACCACCAAGAGATACACCTGCTATGTTTTGCCGTTCGTGTTGCAAAGCCGCGACTTAATGTCTACGATAGCCGGTGGCATTTAGTCTGCAGCAGTGCCAGAACGGCCTTCTGTCACTATCGTTCTATAAACCAAAAGGAGTAGCATCTCACACTAGCAGACCATGTGCGTGCGCCTAGGTTGCGCCTTATGTGCAGTGCTCGCCACCAGACACCCCTATGTATATACTTGGAATACCAACCCTCCTTTTATATCCACGGCCTTGACCTAAGTGAGCTATCGGTAACATTCCAGAGGGACTCTGCCTCGGTTCTCACCCCGAACATTGTTTATATTCTATCTTCCAACCATTTGTTATACGTCGTTTTAGTGCTATTTATTGTATTGAATTGTGACTCAGTGTGTCCTGTTTTATTCCACCTACGCTCCGGACATTCCGTAATGTTAAGCTCCAGCGGTGCTAGGACTAACTCAGTGAATAATGCTGCGCGCACTGTGTTGAAGGATGGCTGGTACTGAATGTTCCTCAAATGTTCGCCCAGAATGTATTCCGAGTGGGCCACCAGGTCTCATTACATGCACTATCGGACACAAGTGTTCGGTATTACCAACTTGAATGGGCATTTATGTAGGATATACTGATGGCTTTGGAGCTGTCTTATTCTGTTTATCTTCAGGTCTCACATCATATACAGGGAGTTCGGGTGAATGCGCATGTGGCTCGGCGCAAACCGTATGTGGCCTTACCATTCTGCGCAGTTGTCCATTAGCGTATTTCCGTCTAGCAAGCCAACCATAAAACAAAGACCAGCCCACCATATACATACTAAATTACGTCCGGCTTTAAGCGCTTCTGTTAATGCATGATTTGAATCAAAATAACTACAACAAATTATGTCAAACGTTTTGTCATATTTCCAAGCCTAGGTTAGATTACGCCTGCTTAGTCTCCAAGCGTGAAACATATGAATGCCTTACAATCATGTCGATTATGATTATCCGAAAGTTTTAGTGTGATAACTCATTGGTTTTATTAACCTATAGTTCTTCCCTCAACAACACTGAACCATTCTGGATCATAGCGATACACAGTGCTCGGAAGCGATTTCAAATATCTCACGTTCGCACCATGATCGCAGTCAGCACCTGAAGACCGATACATCCAGTGAAGTTGCCGTGTATTGGTAATATAGCCTGACCATTTAATGCGTCTGAAAAACGAGGATACGGAATCGCCAACCCTGGATACTACATACCGGTTATTATTAGTACTATGATGCCTAGTCTTGTGATGCAGTGACCTATATTCTCACCAGCGCGTCTAAGGTCCATGTGGTCATTTTCTTTGTTGTAGCATTAAACGAACTACCGGAACAAGTACTATTCTGGCGTGTGAAACTCATTTATTAAAAACAAGTAAATACACAACCAAAGCGGTTGCTTTGGCAAAGCAGTAGCTGAACATGCGCGTTTGATTCAGATAAACTGGGCATGTGTTCGAGGGATTGGAGCTACATCTATGTTTTTACAACATGTGACACTGCAAAATGTACATCAAACCAAAAAGACAATCCTGGAATGCTTCCATTCACTCCTCACAATTCATTTTAATATTTCGTCTAACAACAAGGGAAATAGGGACTCATACGTCCTCAGAAACTGCTAAACTAATGCTAACTTATATAAAAGCGCTCGCTGACAGCTCAGCAAAACAGCGGGGATTTAAAATGTGGTACTCTTGAAAGTCCTGATTTTGAGGCATATCTAAGATGTTTTTTGAAACTAAAAGGCAGTTTCCAACAGGAAAACAAATTTTATATATATGATGAAAGCGTGCACCTTCGTCTGTCTTATAATTACTACTTTTATTGCGTCATAGCGAAGTGTTCAGGATCATTATGATAGGCATACCATACGATCACATTAGTTTCTCCCAACAGGCTTTTAGAACCTATTCTGCCAGTTTAAAAAGTGTGAAATCCACCTTCTAGATTTATTAAAAAACAGACGGCGTCTGAACTTTAGAAAATCTCCAGTCTCTGAATGAAATTCCGGACAGCATCAATAAAAGCTGATGTGTTTTGTGTGTCTACCTTCCGCATCGGTTCTTGCCATTATCAGAGACATACAAAGCAACATGTGAGCATCAGAATTTCAACAATTTGATCTATTCGAAGATTTCATGAGTATCAGCAGTTTGAAAATACTGGATTCTATCAGATTTAATCATCTGGTGTTGTCGTCAGTTGCTTTACAGAAAAAATCCACTACAAACACCTTCCGGTTTCATATCCTTACCCCAAGACAGTGGAAGTAAGGACGACGTATGATAGCGACCTAAGAAAAGCTTGACGAACTATGACTGAATCCAAAAATTTATTGAATATCGCTACAGTATACTTTATAATCCACCTGCAGTAAGTTATGCGAGCGTAAGTCTTTGAACGGCAAGAGCTTGCGTTACACTGTCTTTAATTATCCACTTACATAACATCTGATCGCTCGTCCAGTGTCAAGCAGCAAACGTCAAACAAAAACTTGATCGCGTACGTCTCGCAGCAAGCAGTAGAGATGATAACGCCGTCCACACTTTATCAAATCGGACTCCACCGGGTGCAAAATAAACATGGTTTGTTGATTAGAATTCCGGCCGATTGAGGAAACGTTCGCCTTTACTGAGACCAAACTCAAACAGATTTTCCACTGAATCATTGTTAACTAGAAATGATACGGATGATCTTATTTTGAACTGTTCAAGGAATTACAAAAGACGGCCAACCCCATGTACGCATTCAATACATAATTTCCAATACTAGTATGGTTTTTTCGTCGAATACGCTTCGTTTTTTTGGAAATAATGACAAAACCTCTGTGGTCTACGATTCCATGAACTGAATCCAGCATGTCTCTTAAAATTACTGATTAATTTTCTAGGCAGTTTTGAATATTATTGGAATAGGTGTTACATGACGATAACAAGGAGGTCATTCAAAAGGTTTCAGTCGCTAGTTTTGTGCTGTGGTGCAAAATCCGCTTAAGCCAAAAGGCCAGCAAATAAATCATAGGTGTTTCACCATTGGTGAAATGCAACGGTGGTTCAAATCTCACGAACCGCATAACGGGTTTTAAAATTCTAGTCCTCTTGCAGAAAATGTGCATTTTTTATTAACGAAGTGCAGCACCAGTTGTCGCCTCTTCGTAATGACACCAACACCCAATTGACTTGCTTGCTTCCCAGCTTGAGGTTTACCCTGATATATGCCCATGATTGCCTGTAATCTAACAACCTTGGTCAACGCTTAACCCGTGGGAGCTTCGCAGGTTGCATTCCTTGCAGGACCGATCTTCAGCAGTAACCCTTGGTGCAAACTAATGGTAGACAGTTTACAGGGACACAAAGGACGGGTTTGTTTAACTGCAGCAAGTGCGACAGAGAAACTCGTAAAAAAATACTTTAACTCCTAATTTTTCCAAGAAACGCTGACGACCAAGAATGCGAATACTGCACAAACACATAACAATTTATTTTACCGGTTCCGAAATACGGTAAGGATGAAGAATAACCAAAAACACACCTAAAATCTAAGGTAATTCTCAAACACGGAGAAGAGAAAAAACTGGGACTACTGTTGTATTTTACAAACTTTTTGAAATCTGAATTCAGTCTGTGTCCCGTATTTCATCAAAAGTTTAGGATGTGTCAAAACGGGCTTAAAGAAACCTTTTAACAGTAGCATGTAAAGCAAAACTAATCTTATGACTTTTGGATGGTTGGTTTCAGACTGAAGTAGTCCGAATGGGATAAAATCAGAAGGGAGCTTGTCTGAAAAATACAGGTTTCTCCTAATCTTGGATGGTCAGAGAGCCTAAGGCTATCACAGTGTTTGCGTCTCCCTTGTGGTTCACACCAGTATGATGGCGAGCCTCATGTTTGCAAATAGAACTATATCCACCGTGGGCTTCTTTCACTATGTAGCGACTGGTCGAGTGTTTGGTAGAATTTGGCCAGTGGTTTGCACATTGTCTTTGGGAAACTATTCGGCCTGCGTAAACTGTAACGATTAAGGGCTACAGTATCGTCAAAATGTGTCACGTTTCATGGAGTAAAAAGCGAAGTTCAAGTACGCCAATGATTTTATGAAATGAATGGCACCGGTATCTATATGATGGCTTATTCCAACCTCCAAAGTCCAGCATAAAATCGTGCAGATTTTATGAAGCCAGTAACGGGGAGCGAAACAGATCTTGTCATTCTCCTGCTTCTAAGACAACTCCTTTTTTACAGTGAATATAACATAAACTCAATCTTTAAGATAAACGCAGAATGGTGCTTTGAATATTGCATACGTAAAGATAATCAAACGTCTTCCTATTCAGAAGCTCGCCCACGTGCCTTATCTGCATACTTGACAAGGAGATGAAAGCTTGTCCTTAAAGTTGAGTTACATATGCAAATTCATTTGTGATTATTGCTGAAATCTTCACTTTTGTTTATCTCGAAATTGTTATGAATTTTTAGTAAGTAGTGTTCTTTACGTTAAAGACAAATCTAAAAACATACAAACAGTCCAAGGGAAAATGAAACGGTGAGTGAAATGTTACAGCAGACTGATTTAAGATTGTGTGGAAACTTCACACTTTCTGTTTCATTTACACGAATGAAAAATCTCATATTTCATGTTACCTGACTGCCCGAATCTTAAAAATCACAGCTGAATTTTACCTGTAATAATATATGCCAAAAGGAGGCCAATGGTGCTCAGCGTAATGTAAATAGCGCGGATATAGACCCAACGTTATATTCAGTCCATCCTAGGACCGAGCACCATTCAAAAGAGACCACTCGAATGAGTAGCTGCACACGGTCTTTAGGCTGAAGAAGTTACACCAAAATTTCGCCTTTAAAGAAAATTACTTGGAAAGATAAAAAGGAAGTTTTATCTCTTACAATGCTTACTTCTGAAAAGGACATACGTGCACTCTTGTACTGCAATGAAAAGTCACCTAGATGAACCAGATGAAAGCGGCCATTTCTGTCATTCAATTTTCCCTGAAAAAAGTTTACTCCGTAAACAAAGAGCTGGGTTTATTTGAACGGTGGGCTCCTCCCGAGTGTTGCCTTTTCAGGAGGGAAACACGAAGTTTTGACATCATGACTGTACCTGATGGAGACTAACGGAATAAATGAACCCTGTTCTGTCCATTATGATCAACAAATTGTGTTTTTTATCACACGGGTTATGAACGAGGGCAATAATTATATTACGCTAGCCTTATCAATATCAACATCTCAAGTATTACTCTACTGTTTTCTTGTGAGGTAGTCGGTAGTTATTTCCCAACTAAGAACTGTTGAACCCTCTCCCGGGCTCCGCTTTTGTTCGCACGGATCAACCTGTGGTGTTCTAGCCTGTGAGGCCAAAGATCAGTCTCAGACAACGGTGACGTAATTACACTTTTCTGACCTATTGGTCGCTTTTTTCCATGGCTCCTCTAATTCTCTGTGTGAAGCAAGACGCGTGTAAATTCCCTTCACTTTCACCAATACATGAAATTTTAGAATGATCACAAAGAATCTCATCAAAGGTCTTGCTTGGTTGTTTATTCTTAACTATGTACCGGACTAAATTAGCTACAAGAAGATAATAACCTTAAGAACAAAAAACGCAAAACATTACGCTTAAGGGCTAAGAATAGATTTTGATAAATCTGATGATGTCTCTCAAGTAGTTCTTGTCGGCGCGAACTCACAGCGGACCATTATATTACACTAAAAATCATTCACCTGGTATCCACTAACTTCTGGCTTCGGGCATTCTCATCAATATGTGAATCCAGGTGGACTATTTCCACTGTTATTTACACTCGCTTCACATCGGTTCAGTCTCCATACACAGTCCTATTTTTAAAGATTGTTAAGGTAAAAATTGGCTGTAATGTATAAATGTCATTATTATGTTCACATCGATTCAGTGTGCAACACGATTACGAGGGCAACATATGTGTTCACAGCGTTATCTGTCTTCGCGGCACACATGTGCAGACAGATTTGCTCATCTAATGCACAATGAGTTTAGGTGCAATCTATGTATCGCTTGGAACCATAAATAGTCTCCCTGATTCACTATGTTCATTTCAGTCATTTTCCGTCTTGGCTGGTGCAAAAATCGATTCTGCAACACCATTTGTGCTTCATGTGACGGCATTAGTTTACAGTCCACCAGTACTATTAGCCCGTGCATGCTGACTTGTGAAAAATAATGAGCACCACATGTCGGATGCTGTCAGCTTTCGCAGTCTGAGGACTTTGTGGTGAAAGCTTCCCTCGCGGCCAGTCCTACAAGCCTCCGGGTTACTCATACCAAACCTTAACCTCCAAATTATTGTGAGCGCCCAGGAATATTATTACTTGTTTGGAAGGCTTAGCTTATAATGTGGCTTAAAATGAACTAAAACGACCCGTTACAGAAATCTTTAAATTTGTCCGTTTTTGATATGGACAACTGAAGAAATACAGCAGCTTTTTGAGATGCACAAATGGATGGCTGGTCCTTCTGAATTGCTGAGTTATAAACTGACAAGCTTATTGCTAATGATATCCTTCCATGAAAGGACTACAGGATCTCCGTAAGATTCAATTCCGTAAAAGCCATTCCCACCTCTCCGGAAATTTCACGCGTTTTCCCCAAAGCGCTTTATTTTTTCCTTAAGGAGGAGTAACAATCGAACCACCCCAAAAACTCATGAGACTAGAGTAACAGAACACCTATAGGATTTCCGCTCATTTTTGTACTAGCCGAATCCCGTTCAAAGTGTCTATTATAACTTTTAACAGCTGAGAGGTCCCGCACTTGAGGAAATAAATAGTACCAAACTAACCCAAATACCGGTCTCCTGGTCAGAGTTAGCTTTTTCCCAGTAAATATGCGTGGATCTATTTTTTGCTTGAAAAAAACGATTTTCAGCCAAATACTTCCAAACTTAGCACTGGTAACGTGGCGCAACTCATCACAAAACAGTTGCTTCTTGAAGAGTGTTAGTGAATGACATGCTGAATACTGAGTTAAGAGGGATCCGAGTAAATTAACTCGTCTAGGTATAGTTTTCCGTATCCCAAGTTGCAAACCTTGGGTTAAAACCATCAAAACCTGCGGGCCCCAGGAAGGTTATAAAAGCTCACGTTTTATAATATTATATAAGAAATGTAAAATTAGAACTACCCCATACTACGACAAAATAAATCCCGCAAAAAGATAATTTTAGGATAGTTTTGATGAGAATTATGCAAGATTTTTGCTTTTTGCTTACTAGCCGATGCTCATAAAATGACGCCAACGCCTGTTAGACAAATTTGAGGACAAATACTAAAACAATTGGTTTGGCAGCTGAAAATGATAAATGGTCGATTAAAACCCACAACTAGCAGGAAAAGAAACCACGTGCCACGTGATACAACCAGGCATCTTACTTTGGAGGACATGACAGGACTTCTGGCAGAGATAACAGACTCATTACCAGTGATGTTTGGAGACAGTGTTAATTAAAGAGCAGAAAATGTTTTGTGAGTCAGCATCCCCGGAGGGCGTTTACACCTTTAACCATTGGACGCACTGCTGTGTACCAAACTAAAGTAATTCATCCTGAAAAACGTCCCTTCAGTTGAAACAAGCTTCCTGCGGTTGTAATACCCTGTTAATGAAAGGACTACTTTGCAGCAGAGAACCTTCAAAGGGTGATGCTTTCTGCATCCGCAAGTGATTGCGGTTGTGTGATTACTCACCAATTTCTTGGAAACAAATTGCCTACATTCTATCGCCTCTCTCTCTCTACGGTAATGGGGTTTCTGATAGTCGAAGGTTCAAATGAAGCCCGGCTTTCAGTAACCTCTCATTGTTGTCGTCCCTTGCGGCCTCAACAGTATAAGTGATAGCACATGGTATTGCCCATTCGCTCTTTCTTACTGTCTGTATCAGCAAAATCAAAAGAAACAGTATTATTACTCCCATCTTTCAAATTAGTTTTTTCATCGAAATGGCTAACGTCATCGATGTCATTAAGATTGTGGATCGTACCAGCGCTGTCGTTGTCATGAATGCTAATAAGTTGCTCGTTATTTTACCCTGGCTGCTTTTTGTTTGCAGCAAAGTAAAGCAAACTCCTTCAACAGGTATCACTCAGATGTATGGTCAATTCTGGTTGCGTTTTGAAAGTATGCGGTTGGTTTTATACAAGTTAAGTACACTATAGAGTGCATTTTGGGAATTAGATGTATAACGTAGTCGGTCTATTCGTCCACGGGTATTTAGCCCTAATTTTCTCAGAGATACATAAATGGTACTGCTGCAACTTTAAATAAAGTCAGAAAACATGCTCGTCAACCAAAGGGTGGAATAAAGGCTTGCCGTTTGTAAACTTAACACCTGTCTCGTTAAACATGATCAGGATTGAGAAGGTTAGACGATAAATCACATACGCCTCTATGCACGACGCTTGATTTGTTTATGTTCAACCTCCTGTTCATAAGCAGCTTCAAGTTAGGCTTACGTGATCAAGACAAGCTACATCACATATAAAATATTCAGGCAATTATTTGGCGATTCTTTACACAGACGATTCTCATTTTGAAACACTAATTTCCGCGAGGTCTTGCAACTGAGTGTGTCATAGAAACATTCTTTGAAGAGTGAAGCGGTGTGATACGCTTTTATCATTGATAAAACCACAGTGAAACTTTGAATGGGAGAAACTCTGAGAATTCAGACACCAAATCAGAGTCGCGTACTAAGCAGCTCGAATATAGCTCAGGAATTGGTTCTAAAAAATGACTGGAAGGCTTGGATTAACCCTAACTACAAGGTTGCCGAAAACAGCTCGACAGTCCACTATCGGTACTGTCCTTTCTAAAATTCAAGTGAGTGAATTCGTTGAGGTTTCATCAAATTGCTTTCACACTTGAACACCAAATTGTACGCAAGCAAAGTTATAAAAGAGGAAGTTTAAAACATCAGAGGTTCAGCTGGGTTCCCGGTGAGTTCCGCGAAAGACCGAATTCGTTTGCAAATGGGTGCATTTCGCCAAGAAGGTTCAACCATTGTGGACAGGTTTGTGGCCAAGGCTGGTCTTCAAGTCAGAAAAATGGCCACTGTGCACCGAATGCATCAGCCTAAGATGCGCGGCTGAAAATGTGGTTACCGCATAATAACCTGTCATTGTGTGCACATCCGGCTGCTAAGTAGCCGGCCAATAGATAGCGAATAGGTATGGCAGGACGAATTGATTCTCAACATAAAACCGTAACACTGTGCAAAAGAACGCCATATACAAAACACTATCTGCTTGTATTTCGAACAGTGACGACTGTTAGTGTTGGCCTTAATTGAAACAAAAGTGGGGGGCAGGTTATTTGCAGTGCTTTTATAGAGGTACAGTTCGTGTGGTAATGTGGTGTTTATCTGAAGTTGGGTCTTACCAAGAATATTTCCATATACCTTTGGCTGTCGTAAGGTTTCGTGTATCTTTGTCCGAAAAAAATACAACCTTAATCAGGCAAACGTTCTCCTACGGTAGGCCATGACAGAGCTGTTTATAAAGTCAATCTATAATTTTGAGCGACTTTAATAACAGATAAAGACGCTGATACTCAAATTCACAAAGAAGAAAGACTTAATAGTCACTCAATATTTTGTTGGTAGGGGGAACTGAGAAATATACAATGGAGACTTTGCATTGCATGTAAATCCAACCTGTGCTAAAAAGCCAAAAATCACAGTGAAGATGATTTATTCTCATTAAGATTCATCAGCAGTGCGTATCTCAACAAACTTCACTAAATTTCTAACCTACGACCTCCAAGCTAGTAGCTGGATCAGTCGATCGACCAGGACTAGCTGATCATCAGTGTGATTGCCTCACCCTTAGAGAGGATACAGAGCCACTCATACTTTAATCACAAAGCTGCAATCAATGTGTAAGGCCATGAACAATGCAACACCAATGGTGGTTTATGTGTGACTGTTTCTACAACATCGTTACATAGTTACGTCCCTCCTTATATTACTAGGTCGTCCATGACAAACGGTCATGCCACAACGGTTCGTATATAACAGGAGAACGTATGAAGGGGTTTAAACTGTCAATGGGATGTCGATGGTTTTTTAGCGGATTGTTAAGTAATTTGTTAATTTTGTTCAAAATTTTAAGTCCACCATTCAATGTGATTCTACGGGGGAATATCCGCAGTACTTTCTCCACCATGCGTAATTAGGCGCTGAGATCGTATTCGCACCAGTCATCATTAAATTTACACACACACACACACACACACAAGGGTACACGTGTTTGCAATCAGTGCAAAAATCAGTATAGTAGTGTGAAACACAGACTTGGGCACAAGTTCGGCTCAAATTAATTGTGTTCAGGCTTGCATCATAAACTTTTCCACATTCGAATGATGTGTCTCATGAAAATGCCACAAAAGGGAACACACCATCTAGTGTGATCAAAACATCGCCTGTTGGTCAGACACTCTTGGACAGTAAACACCATTGGCAGTAGTAGATCAGCACGGAAGTTGAGTAGACTTCTTAAAATACCCAATCCTCAGTGCTCTGAAAAAGTCGCCGGCATTTATTTGACACGTCACAACCTTCCCAACTGAGTAGATTTCATGTGATGATACTAACGCTTAGAGAGTGATCGATCTTCCATGGGGTTTATGCGCTTTTCCTCAGTTCTTGTGGAGATATTTGTTCACTGAGTAAGGTAGTGTTGGACAGAAATGTCAGCCATGTTTCCACCCATCGCAGTACGCTTGTAAAAATCATGTTCCGTATTGTACTGCTTGAACCAATACGTTGCGTGCGTACAAGATGGATAATCATGTACAGAATGCTAATCAACATGCACTAAGCTCCCGTTTAGCAAGTTGGCTTTAAATCCAGCCCTTAACTGGGTTACAGAGTAATTTTGGTGGATTTCAAGAGATCCACGTGATAAGTTCTTTGTGCTACCCAAAGAACGTTTACTATGCTATTAGCTACTCATCTCCAGAAGCCACATTGGATCCAAAGCTCATCTCAAAGCCTGTAGACATAGTCAGGCGGGGTGTGGAAAACATACTTATTTGAAATTTTTCAGTTAACTGAGTATCAGTTAAGTCGCCTACATTTAGAACAGTTATATACCTATTGGTGCATAAGGTTATATCAGAATTTCACAGTAATAGGGTCTTCAGAAGTCGCTGGGCTTTTGGCACATGAAATAAGAGGCACTGACAAAAAGTCGTTGGGGCTGGTGTGAAATACACTGTCTGAAGGGACATCTTCTATGGTTTCATAGGTAGTTTGGTTCTGGAACTGAGAAGGAATAGCTATTCTACAGGTTTTTGAGCTTTCAGTCAAGCCCTATTAAGTCGAAAAATGGATAATGGGAGCCGATAAAATTAGCAGTTGTAAGGTGTTACGTGATTAGCTCAGACTGTCAAATGGCACACTGCTTAAAATCTCAGGTCAAATTTAATTTTTCGGTTCATCTACCGTCTCCACGTAACTCAAATTGAAGGGAGAATGGATTTTCAATAAAGGTTGCTAAATATTGCGCCCTCTTATAGCTTTAGGGATTCTCGCGTCTGTGATCTTCATCACAGCCTAACATTTTCTAGCCTTTTCCTCATGCAAACGACAGAGCTAATGCCTTAACCTGAAATACAAAGATTCCCTAAAACCATCACCTGGCACTTTTTTACAATATTTCCAAAAATGACGTGAATTTGGCTGTAACCTTGTTATAAAACGCACAATGAAAAGCTTTAAATCCTCAGTCAGTTACGTTTTAGATTGATCAAACTGAATTTAAAAATTCTTGTAGCACTCAAAACAAGTAAATGTTTAGCCCCTCTCAGGGCACAGTAACGCAAAACTAACTGCCAACATCACGCAGTATAAATAGCCCGTAGTGAGTCCCTAAGAGCAAGCCTTACTGAACCCCTGATAACTTGACCCGCTCATGTGGCTGTCTTCAATCTCCAGGAGCACGGCACAGAAGCGTGACAAGTGTACATGAAATGGTACGTGGGAGTGAGCAAAATGGGTGTGTTCCTATCTTGCTGATTCTCACATGCAGGTGCTGCGCGCTTTAAAGAAAATCTTCAGGAGTGAGTGCAGTGCGTCAGAATGCAAAACTAGGCACATGTCTACCATTTGAGGTGATGAACAAGCCACACGATAAGTGGTTCAAAATGTATCTGAATTAAGCCAATCGATCTGCGGTATTGATCAGAGTTGACGGCATATTGTCATAAATTACGTTGTGAAATCACAATTTAGCTTGGTGGTTGAATAAATACCCAAAAATATTGGATTTTGGTGTTAGCTTACGATAATCTAGTGGGCGTGTCAATTCATGGAGCATGACCGTTTATTGATGGGTAGCTTATTCTCTAGAAACCAATAAGCTAGTAGTATGTTCACTGTTGGCAATCGAGTTAAATCGATTGTCAACGTAGTCACTGCTGGTATGGTGGTGAGTTTCACCGAGTCAGTGTTAAAACAAAATCCCCGTCAGAAATTTTCTGCAAGGAAGATCCGCTATGCACGGTCTATCGTGCCGCTTAGAGAATTAGAATTAGCTTAGATTTCCTTAATGTGGTTGAGGATACCACTTCGTTGTGCGTAAGGTTCAAAAAGCTTATCCTTGAAAAACATGGAAAATGAATTGTACTCCACTAAATCGGCTTCCTGATATCTAATAGTACGTACTACGACAGCCAAACGTACACCTTAACTCCGATTGTCATTTCCACTGAAACATCTAATTTCGGAATGCTTAATGTAACAGTCCTAAATTGCATGGTTCTATCCGAGGTACAACTTAGAAAACTAAACGTGAACCGTTAAGCCTTACCAAAAGCTGATGTTAAAGCACAAGTCCAACAAATTTTATTCATCCACTTTTCCCAATCACAGTACCACAGCGTAGAATTCCATGTTATCTTTTTAAAGGTAATTCACAAGCGCCAGTTTTCCTAACATGCTGAAACACTTTACCATGTTCACACAATCCCCTGACAACATTACATCCGAAGGCGCACTAATTTTTAGTGGTCTCATTTCACACACAGATTGTGCGTAGCTACGTCCTCGACACTGTGATCAATTTTCGTAAAATCAAGGAGGACTGAATGAACCGTCAGAAAGAATGGAACTGTTCGTGAACAAGTAGACCGCACAAGGCGTAATAAACATAATTTTCCCCTAAGTTACAATGACTGCATGATTGGACGTACCATATGTTCCGGCACTTTACGTTTAATATGCACTCCTCAGTATCAAATAAGTCAACGTTCAACTTCTGTAGAACTAAGGGATGTGTTACCCGACTTTTTAAGTTTTTCAACCGGTAAAAGAATTTATCCCACTTGTCTAGGTGTGTTGCCAAGGCAAAACACCAATTGAACTCGTAGTGTCACTTGCTCTACCCCCACGATTCATATCCAGTAAAGCGCCACGCACAATAAACATGCGGTACCAGCTTGATACATCAGGCTTATACGTTTTCACCCTTCCCGATCTTACCTCTGAAAGAAGCCAGTACTCTTAAGCGATCTGTTTAGCCGCCTCCCCTTGCTGGTCCCAGCGCATCCTGTACGTACGAAACCCATACGTACCCCTATGCCAACTATGGATTAGCCAAAGTTCTCAACTCCATCGGCGACGAAGCGGTACCTATGAATTTTTTTGCGTAAAAGAGGTATTATTGATCTAACCAAGGGTAGGGTTACATGTTAGATTTTGGCCAGAATAAAGTCAAAGAAGTTGTCTCCATCAACATTGACACTGGATGGCATGGCCATTTACAGGGGTGCGTTCAAAATACTGTTATCCAAAAGTTACCGGGTAAAAAGTAAGAAACAAACGTTCGGTCGTCCAGCTTTAGGTGTTTTCCGCACAGCCGGTGGTCGTAATTATACCATCTTTTACACAGTGATGAAATCTTAAGGGACTGGCCAAGTGTAGCTAATTCTGAGAAATGGTTCGTTTTGAAAATCTGCGATGCGTAATAATCAGGATGGCAAAAAGCATATATAGACTGCTTAAGAGTGGGGTTTTTAAAGTAGTTTTTAATGAAGAACGGTATTTAGCTGAAGTATTCCTAACAGAAAATGTGGCATCGATGTTGAATTGGATGAAGATAAGAATGAATAAACAACTATCGGGATTAAGCGGTAAAATTTCCAAGTCAGAATTTAAACGTAGTTTTGCGTACACCATCCACTGTGTTCCACGAAAGTCAGGCATGAATACACCAAGTTGGTGAATCTGTTAGTCCGTATTCAGAGGTTGGATAAACTGCACCAGGATGATTGGCCGGCTTTCAAAACAGAACCTAAATTACTCACAGTATGGTGTATGATAAATTGGAGAGTTATTTGAAAGTGAAATTTAGATGGTCTGGGATGTCTTATTAAAACGACTACATGCGACAACCGTGGTTCAAATTGACACTTCTACGTACTTGCTATAGGTTCGTAAATGTTACCGTTGGGGGGTAAATACTTAATAGCCGGAATTGCTGTGTGTGTTGGGGTTCTTACCAGAGAAAAACCAAGCAATAATGTAAACAAAGCAACACAAATGCCAGGCTAATAATTTAAGTTCGTAATGTGAATCATCAGTGTAATAAACTAACTTTGCCTAATTTGCAACTACGTTTGTGGCAGGAGTTGGCGAAACTTGATTCCGTTTAGTTTTCAGAGTCACATTCAAAAAGACAACTGACCACGCACAGAAGAAAACATCCTCCAGTTTGTTTATGTTGTCCCAAGTTTATTTTGTCAGCACCCATTGGCAGTATCCCACCAGATTTCAAAATGGATATTTTTCGTTCTTTCTAGGAATCAGCGGGTCGTATCACTGTCCTTCGTCACATCGTCATTATAACCGGCGTTCATATCATAACCACCAACCACAACGATGATATCATCATTACCAGTGACGTCCTGGATTTCATCGTAAACCTCACTGTAACCCTTATCACGACCACCAGGATCATGCTTGGCATTACCAACATAACTCTTGCTGACATGAAAATTATGGATGAATTCAACTTCAACTTATTAGTCAAACAGCTTAGCTGCCTTAAATCCCGTATTGCTCACAAGCATGAGATTCTCATGGCTTGACTAATTCCACTAAACCCTCTGACTGGGTTCCAAATACTAATCAAGAACTCATAGGTGAAGTTTTCTGATACCTCAAGTTGGTTACAGTCTGTTAGCAACTGCATTGCCCATCGCATTTATAGTGCTTTTACTGTGGGCTACGCCACGAGACAGAGGACTTCGGAACTGGTTCTCATCATCCTTTTGCAGACAAGAAAACGAACGCTTGAAGACCAGGGGACGTCAGGTTAGTAATTAGCAGAACAAAAGACTGAGTGCTCTTCAGTCACCGTACTCAACTATGTAGCATACTGTGTACGCTGTTTTTCACGGAAAACGGTAGAGAATTGGTCTACGATTAGTTCATTAGACTATTCCTTATCAGTCAGTGTTCAGTATAAGATACATTTGGTGGAATAAATATCAAAAGCCGCCGTTCAGCGACCAAATGTGTAAGGAAGGTTAAGTGAATTGCACGTACGCGCACGAACGAACTGATATTTATTTGCTATCGTCGTCAGTTTAAAAGCAATGTGCATACACATTTGCACCGCACTGGAATGGCAATATGTGTTCGGAGGACTGATATCGTTTGACCAATGCACTATTCTGGATGGAGCTTATGGCAACATTTTTGTTGGTGAACAATTGTGAATTAAGAACAAACCCTTTCCAGAAGTTTAAATCAGTGTTAGCCATTTAGATTCTGGCTTTCACGAATAACAATTTTGAAAGTAGTGGCTGAAACTAAGCTGTAAGGATTGTTTGGGAAAGAATAACACTGCTCCCAAACGGCAATTAAAACACCGAAAGTAGCGTAAGAACAAAAAACCAAACGGAAATTTGTACGCCTGCACCAGGTTGTATAGAATATCAAAACAACACTTTCATGGTACGATATTATCCGAAAAGGTGGCTCCCGAATCGAATTTGATGATCGACAGAGGTCAAACAACTAGGCACCTGCGCACAGACAGCCAAGGACGGTTTGTTCTGAGATGAATTTAATGCTACTTTCAAGCCTTTCGTGCCAATGTACAACAAGATTGTGCACAAGATCGGCTGGGAAACTTCCACGTGTCTGACACAAGCCAAAACAGTCAGCCTAAACATCATAGCATAACAAGTGGAACTTGTGCCATTCGCCGATTCTTTAAGGTTTATACGTAATGCTACACCTTCGCGTTCGCGCCATTTTGAGAATATCATTGTTCTTCTTTTTCCTCCTGAATACTCGCAACCCATCTTCTGAATGCTTTTCACAATATTTTATCTACCCGTAAATCCACTTGAACTTTCCGTGACCACACTGATAGTATTTATTCCGTATTTTTATGGATTTCAGAAAAGCAGTTTTACGAACAGTTTTTTTAAAATCACATTTCGATTGAACCAACTTTGCTCGGTAAACATTTTCCTATTATCAATTATTTTCCGCAATGTCTGTGTTGCATCATTGCTGGAGTAAATAACACCCCTTCTGCTGTGTTGTCTACATGCATATTCATTCGTATTCCTACCCCAGGGGTGAAAACAGGAAATCTCCTGTCGCCAAGGCCCATTGCATTCTGATTGCTTAGCAGTATCAGGTGTTACACAGGATGAAATTTCGTTAGGCAGGTTCGACTCTTATTTTACTGAATAGCTCTCTGGCGAATCATCCTTTACCCTATCAAGAACATTGGGAAATTCGGGTATGAAAATCATCTGATTTCGTTCGTTTATCAATCTTGGTTATATTTTGACATGGCCGGGGATCTGGTTTTCCTAAGCGACTACATAAAGTTCCAAAACTAAATAATCGATAACACTTGCCAGATTTTCTAAAATCAGTTGTGTACCCCTTTGTTTAAGTATGTCACTTTCTGTCGAACTAAGGCTATTCTGAAAAGCTCTTGTTAATGTAACTCAGGTTTGGCCCCCAGTAAACCGTTGCATCGGTGTCTCTACTAAAAGTTTAATTTCCGCCGTCTGACCGGAAGAGTAGGCGCAAAATCGTTTTACAACAAACCGGAGGCCCTAAGGAAAGTATTGTTAGACAAGTTATTTGCCGCCTTGATTCAACCGCGCTCCAGAGTGAAAATGTCCAGTCTGCAATTCGTGGGTGGGTTATTTGGAGCCTAGTCCGACGGTGTTGGGATTCCATGCTCACCTCGTACACAATTCGATGAGGCCTACAGCACACAATAATTTTCTTCACTCAGTGGGAACTTGCCGGCCTTGCTGTGCAAGTATATATGCATATCCACTCGAGTGACGGCGATGTAAATGTACGATCAATGTGATGAATATATACAAGTGGATCTCAGATTACAATGTAATATTCAGAACGTCTGGGTTAGAGTATAGCAGAGGTAACTCAAATATTATTAAGAAAAATCACGGCAAATACATCTTCTGGTCAAGAATCGCCATATTCATCTTTTAACGAACTAGAACTAGAACTTAGATTCCGATACTCAATTCGTTATTTCGAATAAACATTTCGGTTTGCTTGTTGGTCTGTTCACCGAGCTTGACAGTTGGATTGCAAGTTTCATTAGCAATCGAGGTGACCTCGTTAGTGCGTAGTTGCATAGTTTTCAGACAACATCTGGTAGCTATGAATTGACTGGTTGATCCCGGGGTGGTTTTTGCGCAGTTCGCTTTGTCACCTGGAAATCTAAATTACTTTGTGGTCGGTTCGTTAAGTGCATTTGATTGGACCATTCCCTTCGTGTTCTTGACAACCTACTTCGACTTCAATGGTAAATATTACTAAGAACCAAAAGGGACACCAATTGGATCACCAATCTCTAGATTTTTACGGAAATTACAATGCAGAAACTGAAGACGACTGTGCTATCAGGTATCAAACGGGAAGTATGGGTATGATATGTGGATGACATTTGCTAATGTGAAGAAATTTGAACTGTCGCGAGCTAAACAACTGCTGAACAACTTGTTTCCCGACATCCAATTCACAATGTGTTCGTCAAAAAAAAAACAGAAGACTAATTGCAGAATAAAATACACCGGAAAGAAACGTATACAGACCAGCTTCTGGAACACCACAGCAGCCATTCAAACGGCCAAAAGTGGAGCAATGTTTAAGCCCTATTTGAGCGGATTGAGACGTATTGCAACACAACAGAGGCAAGGAAGAAAGAAGGGCGAAGACTTCATCAGACATTCCAAAGTACCTGAGGAATTTCATATAGAGATGTTCAGAAAAATACCAAAAAGCTGATTCACCAATACAGCTAGAACAGGTAAGAATTACGCTATCGTATATCGAAAACGTCACGGAGGCAACTGCAAAACATTTACCATAACGTATAATAACCGTCACACTCAGGCCTGCAAACACGTTAAGAAGAACCCTCTTAGAACCAAAGGGAAGGTTGGATGCAATAAAGAAGACGAGTGTGATCTAAAACTTTAGTTAAATGAATGCGATAAACACTATGTTAACCAGACTGGAAGAAAACTTGCCACCAGAATACACGAACACAAGCTTGCCACCAGTGGGTAAACTTGCCACCAGAATACACGAACACAAGCTTGCCACCAGTGGGTAAGACATTGTCAATGGTTTAACTCCATGACGACAAAGACATCCGTTCAAGTTAAAAGATCTTCAGGTATTTTCTCATACAAAAACAAGAACGCGAGATTTTCTAGGTGTGGTACTCCACACAAAATTGATCAAACCAATTTATCAGCCGTTACGAGTAGAAGAAGTAAACAATCACAGGACCCTGAACCACATGGAAAACCGAGCAACCTGAAGAAAACTAACAGGCAATTGGGCTCAAAGAAAAAAACTACTGGAATAGAAAGCTACTGAATCAACCAATCGTGTGAAAAAGTTCAGACCACAAAGCGAGGAAGAAGCGGCTCAATCACAACAGGGAAACAGAACTGTCGAACTAAGTGCGTTCAACGAACCAACCAGGCAGTAAGATCACAATGCAAATTGGATTCTTAGGTGACCAAACAAACGACGCGAAGACCGCCTCGCGACCAACCAATTACTTATAGCTATCAGGTGCTGTTTAGAAACTACGCGAACACAAGTGGAAGAGGAGGAATTTACCCACTCAACTCCGCACTGACGATTTCACCCTGATGAAACGTTTGCAATCCAAATGTCAAAGTCGGTGGATGAACCAACAACCAAGCTGCCCATCTGAGCTTATGTATACATATATACATATATATGTTCCTCAACATTGCAAACCATT
The DNA here is from genome assembly GCF_000715545.1 of Opisthorchis viverrini. Lineage (NCBI taxonomy): Eukaryota > Metazoa > Platyhelminthes > Trematoda > Opisthorchiida > Opisthorchiidae > Opisthorchis > Opisthorchis viverrini. The sequence continues at coordinate 49,546 of NW_008752108.1, forward strand.
TCAGTGTGTGACAAAGTGACCTGGCTACAATAAATCATTTGTTTCATAAAACAAAAATAGTCGTGACCCGAAATCCGTCCTTCAGCAGTGTCGCCGCCAAGAAAGAAATTTGCATGAAACACAAGCCAAAACATCAATTTGTTTTTGGTGACTTACAAAATAAGCGAGGCACCAGTAACAGTTGTATTCAACAATCTGAAACATGCAGTCGGCTCTCTTGGGAGTGACAACCCTCTCACTGGAAATTGGTAACCCGCTGAAATCAAAAGTAAAATTCCAGAGAGCAAACCTTTTTTCCGTTTGAAGAAGGTGCGTCACTCAATATACAAGCTGACTTTTCATTAATTCGCTAATGTCAATAAGCATATTCTGACCATGAATTTTGTATAGCGATCATGTATGTGTACTGCAGTGACCCTGGATTGAATTCGGACTTCGCTGTGCCAGACGGGACAATGGCGTGTGGGCAGACAAAAGACACCTATCACCTATCAAGCAAGAAAATTAATATTGTCTGCTAAAGCGGAAGTGTTTGTACAGTAAGCTGTATCTAGTACCGGTCCGGCAGCTCTACTTCTATTGGGACAGTGATATTGTCTTTTGCCAAAAAGGACACCTTAAAAATGCTGGATTTTGAGGTCCCTTCTATCTGAACTAACTCAGATGTCAGTGTTTCCACTGATGCAGCCAAAATAGATTCAAACAAGTCTTCGTGCGTATTGGTATCAGAAATGACAGCATCATGCTGTACACTCCACTAAAGTATGCTATACCAGCCTCTCGCACTCAAATTGGCTACTAGGTCCTAACTTACACACCCGATAAAACCCTACCACAAAATGTCACGCCAGCGAGACAAGGATAGTAAATCCAAACGTAAACCAGATTTGCATCTTTGATATCCCAATAAACCGACAATATGCTGAAGATAAATGGTTCATTTTCGGTATCAGCAGAGTTGCCTGGCACTCAACAGACAACTCCTCTGAAAGCAGAAAAGTACTTCATAAATCTTGGGGCCAAAAGTGAACAAATTTGCAAGTATGATGAAAGTTTAGAAGGCGACAATCCCTCATAGGTTTACCATTGGACAAACAATGATCTGTAATGAAAAAATTTACTAGTCAAAATTCAATAAAGATCATTTGGATGAAGTGGTCTCTACGGAGGTTTATATGTGAGAAACATTATACTTTGATTTTATGTATAGCAAAGAGGTGCACCAAGGTTTAACTGGGCATGCCGAATAAGCTCTTCCATCCAAGAGGATAGTTAAACTGCAAATCTCGTACCCAAAGGATACCTGTGGGGACTTATAATGAGTGAAATTTAGTGAATGAATACAGTTGTGCGCCATTCAAGCCTTTTGGACCGTCAAACAATCTTTATGGAGCAATGATCAAAGGTCTTAGAATCATAGACGAAACGCAAACCCACCAATTCAATATATATAGCTTAGATGAGTTAAAGCCTCGCTTCTCCAAACGCCCGACGGCCAATTAGGAATCGAAAAAATCCGGCTGAATCAAGTGCTGCAACAAAGAATACAAAAGCTCTTAATATTGTTCATAAATTCAAAAAATACATTCCCACAAGACAACGGTATACAACATTAATGACTTCAATCAAAGGAAAATGACAACTATTGTGCAATCGAATTAGTTCTCGAACCCGTAAATCACCCTGGTTCACACACTAGCAAACCGTTTTAACATTAATATTTTAGATTGTATATCTCAAGAGGAATAGTCTAGGGTTTGGTGTGGAGAGAATGACAAAACTATGATAATATAAAAGGTTGTCAAAGATAGAAAATCGCACATTTTCTGCCGTCAGCTTAGAGTACCATCTGCTTGCTTTTCCATGAAATCCTTGACTTTAGAGACATCTAGATCGGGAAGAAGCGGCTAGGTCAACATATCCAAATACGCTGACTTGCCTGCGGATCGAATATAACCTACAATATAGCGGTATATTCCACACCAACCTCAACCTTGAAATAGAGTTATTCTTCCCTGACTGTAAACATAATGAGCCTCTATATTCGCCTAATACAAACATGCAACAACAGCTGAAGTTAGGCTGTATCTCAAACTCTCTAGAATCTAGCGATCAACATTTTAAGAGCAGCCATTTAACCCATTTATATGGTTGTGCCAAAGTATCAAGTAATTTGTTCGCTTTCACTTTAAAGCGACTATCTTTCTAGGTGGGTTATTGAGATTTTCTTGTAACCGGGCCTGAAAACCAGCCACAGAATCATTGCAGGTTACCATTCAGTGCTGGTTCCAGTTGTGCACAGCACAACGCCTAGAGACCAATTGGTGTTTTGCTGACTTTAAAGTATAACTGACGCCTCGGCTTGTTATCGGAGGAAAATCACCACACCTGACACAGCTTATTGAAGGATGGCTTAGTTAGGAGTTTTATTACCGTTGGTGTTTCGTAGATGCCTTGACAAGCATGCATACGCGTAGTATTATAGGTTGGCTTATCAACAGCACTTTTTGGCTCTTACTAATCGTTTAAAAAACGAAGCCACAAGCGTACGTCAGTTTAGTGTGTAAAACAAAGCTCTGTTACTGATATTCCAGTGTCCAACTTGGCGGCCAACCAAGAGCGAATTTGGAGGATACTTCTGAAAACAACAGCCTTGTTTTAAACATATCTGAACTGTGTAATAGTATAAATATTCTGAAGATTTCCTTCTGTTATAATTATGCCTGAAGAAGGACGGCAAGTTTTGCTAGAAATTTTCAGGCAGAAGAATTGACCAGAGTAACACACGAAGTGGAGTTCAAAGTTTAGTGAAACGTGATGTCGGATGGTTCCCAACCCAAAACAGTGTCTTCGTGTTCTCAATAAATTTTTAGTTGGTTTATGTGGCATTCGTCTGAAGCAAAGTATTGTTTATTCTTTTAAGTGCGCACATGCATTGCCCGCAGAGTCACTACAATAGAAAAAGGCACTAAACTGCTAAAACTAATATTTTTCGGCTAAGCATCACAAGACATTTTGGTGCCTTTCGTAAAATTCGTCAATAATCTTGAGGCGAAAGTTCTTACGGAACGTATGTAGCCACTTACTTTAAACAAGCAAATAATAGAAACGCAAAAGAACGGATCATAACGGGACCTTTGTTTTTCGACCAAGTGTTTGCCCAAAGTTTCTACAATTTACTTGGTTTACTAAAGATGATATCATGGAATGTTTTTGTCGGACTGCCACTTGAGTTTCATATCTGATTTGACTGGTAGGCTGCAACTCTGTAAGACCGACTCAATTCCTAATTTCTCTGGGACGCTCTCATATACACAGTACGGCAAGTGTTCATTAGTTTAAAATAATTCCCAAGTCACAGGTTTGAGACAGATTAATTTGTTGCCATCACCATAGTTTACTTCCAAAGCCACTTTCCACCAGTTTTTTCATCAAATGAGGACGTTTTTGCACCTCTCTTGTAATCAAGATGTGCCTACATAAGTAATATCTAGTAAATTTTGAACTGCAACAAGCAACATTCACATACTTCAGTTATTTTGGAAGTGCCTTCATAGCCCTGGACTACACGTTGGTTATAGCTGCACATCTGTAAATTTTTTCTTCTTAGCAAGATTAGTTAAAATTAATTCCACTAAACCAGAACATCAGCCGTCTAAAGATTAGCAAATCAGTTCTGTATATGGCAAAATTCGGGAAATATTATGTTTTATTTCTCAGTGTCCTGTTGACAAAATCTAACTATGAAACAAGCGTGTTCAACGTATCAGCCGTCTATGCAACGTCAAGTTATTCCACTCGCTAAATTCGCTAACTAACTGATTCAATTTACCTTATAAGATAATTTTTAATCCACATACTTTGTTTAGCAAAAAATGGAGCATAAAAAGCAGATGGTGAAGAATGCAGCTATGTTTTCATTCGAGAATGACGTTTCATGGTTTCTCACTAAATCTAATTCCCTAAAGCTTTTCAATCGGCAATACTAGAACACGACTCGGCGTAGCTTTTCCCACAGCCTGCGCAAGTTGTCTGCGTTTTTGAGGAAATAATTTTTTTCACGTTTAACATATCCTTCTGTCCACCCCTGTGTGGCGTCCGGTATACTAAAGGTGACTAAACTGTTGCTATACGATCCTCACATATGAATACAAAACGCTCCGTGATTTTTATCAGAATAGAAATAATACTTAAACTCCTTTCATTCGTTCTTGCGACATCTCCGTAGAACTCTGCGTATCTATCCTTATTTAACAGCTGAACATTCTCAGACCTATGGTAAGCTCGTATTATAATCTTGTCTGGACGGATATTTTTTATTTCATGTAATTTTAGGGCGTTTTGTAGAATGGGTTGGTTTGTGTTTGTTATGAGTTTAGGCATTTATTCTGCGAACTCCTTATGCTCACTGCGAACCAAACCTACAAGTTTCTATATCATTCCGCCGTTATTACGCTCTTTCTAAAGAGGGTGCGAACACTGTCATTGTTTACATCTGAAATCTCCTATGCCAATTGATTTGCACGAATTTATCAAGGCCCATTATCGCTTTTTTGTTAAAATGATGTGCCTTATAGTTTATGTTGGTCTGATTCAACAGGCAATCACGGGCACATTTTAGAGTGATATCCATTCTAATCTTTCGCAAAAAGTACTTTGCTAGACTTAAAAAAACAAATAAAACGGTGATGTTTCACGTTTGATGCTGCCAACCAGTTTGTTTGCTTATAGTCGGATGTTACGAATTAGCCTCGAACTCCAAAAATTTTGGCCTCTTTTGCTCAAATGAGAGTGATTTTTTGTTTTCCTAATACCATATATTTTGTTTCACCTGCTACCTCGTGCCACGTTACAAGCGTATGCACTGCTTGATAGCAGTGCTTCCAACCAGCTTTTTACGAAACCTTTACATTCAATGCGAAAAATTGCAAAACTCTGTTTCATTTACAACACAGTGTTATTTATAGGCGTCAAATGTATCGACTCTTGTTTATTTGAGCTAAACGTCGCAATCAACTGAAAGCATGTAATGTGCTACATATGTCCACACACATTCAACTGCCACAAAGTTTACAAGAAAACTACTTGGTCAAACTTATGTGGAAGACAAAGTTAGGCCTATCGCAGTTAGCTTGGTTCTTATTAACTTTGGGAACTTTGTCACTTCTTTTGTGACAAAAGATTGCGAATGAGTTCTGTTACTCTTGTTTGCTGATACCAAGGGTATTTTTTTCTGCCAACAACAATTTTCATTTGCTTTAAAACACTTCCTTGTTAATTACTTGCCTTCATAAAAGCGGGCCATCCAGGCATCAAGCTGGTCTAGCTCAGCAAGTACATTTTTTTCTGCTTGAGTAATCATGAACACAGATAAAATTATTGTGAACGGATTTATTTTTTAAAAAGCCATATGTCCATTAAAGTGGTCAGAGTGGTTAAATTAGCGCTCAAAAACTCAAAAATATGCAGCATCCTTAAGCTTTACAACATTTTAACATAAAAAGGGAAAACTATGGAGGAAAATGAGGTTTCTTACCAAATACAAAAACGCAAAGCCGGTTCACAACGTGACGTGTTCATTTTACCGTAGGATGCGCAGAATGCAAACAAGAATGTTCTTTTTTTACCAATATTGCACAAGAGATAAGTTTCCTTTGTGCTAGTACAACATAAATGTTGCTTCTCGGTCTTTAATTCTTCCATCGAAGAAACCTCTCCAAGTTGACGTACTCCCAAGCAGCTATTATTGGCCTAGCAAACTGGTTTGGAGATTTGGTTGTTCGCCGAAAGCGTACGTGCTCTTTCTTACCGTGCATATGTCTACCCTCTGCACTTGAGAACGTTGTGCACGCCACCGCCATACATATTCCCAATATCGAGCACACCATCTAGATTGACTTCTCTTCCAAAGTGAAGGAATTCTGATTGCTTCGCGGATCCAGCTGCAGTGAGCCTCGCCTTAGTCATGCGGTTCTGCTTATATGACATATTTTTGCACCTATTTAAACAGATGTAACTGTGCTTCTGTTCTCACTTTTGGCGGGTTTATTTCCTCTCACCTTATCACAGCCCATAAACTACGGTTGTTTTGAGATTTTAAAGTTCGCTGTAAATCACCATCGATTGTAGCAAATAAACGCATTCATATACCCACAGGACATACTGGAACCTTGTATTATGTGCCATATTATTCGGCTAAAATCTCGGATAACTATGTGGATTGTCATTCTGTTACATGGCATTACTACTTGTTTGACAAAGCCATATTCGAGTAACGACGTCATGGTAGTCGGTCTCTCTCTCTAGCGTCTTTCATGGTTTCTGGTGCTTGGAAATTTGAATTCAAAATTTCACAAGTTCCATCACGTTTGTGCAATTCCGCTTTCAGTGCGACCAGGGCTCCACATAACCCTGCGCTGAAATACTTCGAGAGAAGTTTAGATCATTTGGTGCTCCTCTTGTATGGTTTTGAAATCAAACAGGATCCATGGAACCAGATATTAGGCATACGCCAAGGTCTTTATCCACTACTTTCGTCCCGAATACCGCTAGACATTGTCACCGTCACCACCAATTTTACCTCCGCTGAATTCCACTATTACCACAATCTTTTGATTTTTATGAATTCTATAGGTTCTATAATCATTTACAAACCAGCAGCCATTATTCTAATAACCTGTCTTAATGATGGGAGACTGAACTGTTTCGGCCAAATATCTGTTAACCAGACTTGGTAATCTCTTTCTCAAGATCCGCTCAGAATTCCTAGCAGTACCATGGGGTAATGGTCTTCGGGAGCCACCTACATTCACAGTGTGCAAGTGAACCATTTGGTGGAAGGATGCATATGATACTCTCCCGATACAGAAAGTTACTAGCTTCATTCTCGTTTTTCGAGTAGTTATCTGAACGGAGAAAGTGCGACAGATTTTCTATTCAGCATCTTACGGATAAAGTCAAGGCACTCTTGTAAAATAACTTAATAACGCCTTCCAGATAACTTGCATGAGAAAGGTTTTGTAGTCGGAACACATTCTTGGAAATTCTGGGGTGCAATATTACCTCTCACTTGAAAAGCTTGAGGTAGACAACGTAAAGGTGATGTGGTTTCCCTAATCACGCTATCCGGAGACCTTGCCACTTTCATGTTTCTATTTCATGTCCGTTAAATAATGTCACTCAACTGGTGAATAGCTTACCTTTAATCAACTGCTCACAAGCACGGCCTGCAGTTGTAAAATTTAAATCAGCACCGTTTCCTGACCTTGAGGGAGGATGGGAACGTGAGCTAAATGTTAGTTCATGTAACCAAGTTCGGTAGGTCGTAGTGGCTTATGAGCGAGCCACAAATAGAGTATTTCTGAACGCTAGGTCTCTGACTGTATTACTATCTGGGAATCTGAAATTTCTAGGAGTAAGTGATGCAACTCTGTTCAAAGTCCAGGACAAACTAGAGAGACATGGTGGTACGAAGTTTCCGTGCTTGAGGAGGGTTTTCACGCCTCTATAGCTTCTTCCTTCTTCCCGACCTCTTTTAAGCGCCGCTCGTCCGCGGTTTTTTTGGATTTCTACAAGTTCCTAAAATATCCACTTAAAATTTTTCCTGGGCTCTCCTGAGCTCCAATTATCTGCAAAATCACGCGCCGATGGTGCGACAGTCATGTGGTCATCGGTCTGCGATACTAGAATGGTTCCGAGTCGCGCGATAAAGCGGCGTTTACCCCTTCACAAACCTATTCCCCGGCTGTCGATGCGCGGTTTCCACCACTCGCTTGTGCACTCTAATGGCCACCTGTCTCCTTATCCTTGATCTCATGTGCAACGGTGGTATATATTCCCACGGAAGTGCTAATTCGATTACTGACCAGCTGATTCAGCTCCACTGGCTCAAGCGAATGCTCCAGTCAGAGATAAACCCTTATCATGTTTGCCCCTTTTTTCACCACAAACAGTTCACAACAGGTTAATGAGCCTTAACATCCAAGTATTGACAAATAACCTGGAAAAAACAATGACACCAAGAAAGAACAAAATAGTGGAAACCATTTTGTTACCCCTACCCTTTTGATCTTGGCCCCCATTCCAACCGCGTTATTATTGTTGTCCTCAATGGAATTTCCATATCTGATCACCTCCTCGTTCCAAGGAGAGAGGGATGAACTGCGTAGCCCTCCTCCCCAATGCAAATGATGGCTGTAACCGCCGATCTATTCGTTCAACCGGATTCACATCTTTTGAGAAGCCCTTTTATTCAAGCTTTTCTCAATTCGCTTATTATGTGCCAGTTAAAAACATGTAGGTAGTCGACGTCCCTTGCGGCAATTGCTCTGGGCCAAACCCAGGGAACAGACGAATCTTCAACCCTCCGTCACCTGTCAAATGCTCGTCTCAGCCCTCTTCAGTTGAGACGGATTTCACGCCAAATTGGAACACTAAAACCAATGCCATTACCACGGACTTCATGTTTTAGAGCCATAAAATCTCGAGACTGATATTATGTGGTCCGAAAAATTGACCAGGTACCTAATGCAAATTCCCACTCCTTACTTCTCGGTAGGAAGCTTCCTTTAAATATCCAGGCGCACGTCTACATTCTCCAGCTAGTTTTTAGCGGAGCCCGTCACCTGCTGTCCATATCAGCTTCCAAATACCATTTTCCTGGAACCAGCTAGCGCACAACTCTTTATTCCACATCTATATTATCAACCTCACTTCTGTCTTACTGATTGTCAGTTACTTCCCCCAGCAGACTTTGAGACGTACCCTTTCGGTGGGGGCGCAGACTATGTTTACTCTCTCTCTCTCTCAGATGCGCAGAATTCACACACTTGTACTCCTGTATGCCATCACTGAATCTCCATTCCCTGTGCTCCAAAGTCACGAGCGTCCATAGCCGAAAAAGCAAGTACCCTCATCTTCGATTTCAGCGCCAGTATCGGTACATATTATGGGGCCAGCTTCTACCAACAAATTTTAGCTGCTAAAACACCCCAGCCATCAACTTACGGTTCTCATAGCCCCATATTCTGATTGTGACCTTCTCCCTTGATGTCACATATTTAGAATTGGATGGCGTCCGTTATGTCATAGCCAGACCAGGTTCGATTGCGGCCGGCCGCCCTAACCACCGAGTTAGTTTTTGCTGGTGACCACCTCATGGTCTATAGCGCCACACCGCGGCCTCTTGAGTTCGACCATCCACGCTGCTTTTTCTTGAAAATGCTGTTCTATCAGGTTTCAAGCGATAACTTGCATTGGGCTTGCGCTCTGGGTTTAGTGAGGCACCGATTGCTGCTGCTCCCAACGAAGTCAGAACAAATGCGCTTCTCGGCTTAGCACGGATTATCTTTAACGTCTTCACGAAACCTCTGTTCATCATTGCTGAATCAGCCATATGGCTTCCATCTTAATTTCTTCAAGCTCTAATAATAATAGTACTAAAAGCGTTCATCTCAAACTGGTGGGCGGTACATCATCAGCCATGTTCGCATCAGCCATGTTCGCTACCATCAGAGTGGAAGCATGACCGGCGGAGCTTGTGGGTACATGTGATTGCACGAAAGAAAGTGTCATAGAAGTCGGTGTCATGCGATGTAGATGTGGTCACCACCAAACCGAAACGGGACGAAAACGACAGCTACGACTGCTTTTGAGGGGAAAATATCGAGCTGAAGGAAGATCGGGCCGCCGGAGCTCGAAGATACCGGGCAAAAACAAAATGAGGGAGGGCAAAAGAAGAGGCTTTCTGCCTGACAAATGACAAGAACAGCGCAAATTATAGCGAATAAGGGAACTCATCGACGAATCTGGTAAAGCGCCAGATTGAGCGTAATTCATACGGTCAATTCCAACTAAAACCTGAAACTGCCGCTAAGGCACTTTGGCCTTGGGCTTTTTGTCAGGGCCACAAAAGTGTAAGTGAGGATGATGAAACGGAAAGATCAGCAATGCGGATAAATGGCAGCGAGGATCCCAGAACCATGGTGTACAGTGAAGCGGCAGAGACTCGCTAGTATCACTTTTGTCGTGGAGTCGGGTGTAACCGTTCCTCGAGTTAGTGAGTTTTTGACAACTCACAAGACGGGGAGCACAGAGTGAATATCCACCGAAATGGTTTAGTCCGCAGTAGATTAGAATGAAGGTGTCCTGGAGGTGACTGGGGATAGGTGAAGAGTTTGTTCGTACTTGCAATTAGTGGGAAGAGAGGGCGTAGCCAAGAGTAGGAGGCGAATAGTTGAGGATCTCTTATCAAACTGGGCATAGAAGTGCCGTGCGATCATCGGCCTCACTTACTTCGCTCTTTGGACAGACGCCTTGCTTGAAGCCATCGGGCTGGGCTGTGCAATTCTTTGAGCTTCGGGATATTTTCAGGTTGGCCAAAGAAATAGAGGTGGAGCGAGGCCGATGTACGATCGCGGGCATCGTTCTCGTCCGGCTGGGTATTCCTGCATATGCATATCACAGGGTGTCCAAAACAAGTGTTGCCGAAGTTTGAAGCTTAAGAAGGCGAGAAAATGAGATGAGTTCAGTGAGGCCTCGGAGTTTGAGGAGACATCAGATAGGATAGCAAATATTACTAGAGAAAAAACTTAACATTTACCACAATCAGGGTAGAGAGACAGGATAGGGGCAGATTTGTATTTAGTGGAGGAGCAATTAATGAGGGTTTGAGATTGCTTGTATATTATATTATAGCACCAGCGATCTATAGCAGACCGGTGCAATCACGCAGAGAGGTGGCATAAATAGGAGAAACAAACGTTTGTGCACCGGCGGAAGTGAGCTTCCGAGGTAATGGACTAGTTTATCCGGAATTTAATGTGTGCAGTACCATAACCTGAGAGAGAAAGTGAGTGTGGAAAAAAATGGTCGCCAGCCTCAGAAGCACCGCTATGAATTTTTGCCTGAAGCCCTCCGATGGAAGCTGATTGCCTTGTTATCGAAATCCAGCTAAATTCTCAACGTTTCACGTTATGTACCTATAAAATTCTTCTCATTTTGTAGGTAGCACTTATTTGCATGCATGGTACCTCATCTCTCTTTACCTGACGCCGAAATCGAAGATAACAGCACAATCTCTCACTCAAAACCTCCTGACACAACGACACAGACTTTTTTCACCAATGCGCATTCTGCGGCGCCAAAATACCTGTTGTCTAATCCATAGAATTACCCTTACCATGCATGATATAAAAATACACCTGTGGGCCCCAAAACTATGCGAAAATGGTCCTTGATGGGCTCATAGTGCCCAAACACCTTTGCATACTCTTAGTCCTTATCGAGCACCATCCCGTGGCCACACGCACTTAATTTTGCTCAGTTTCTCTACTCGGCAGTTACCTACAAACCTATCACATCCTCTCCCCTCGAAATCGGGTGCGACTCCACCTGTACGACCCTTGAAAGTTACACCAAATCAAACGAAATACGTGTCTGAAAAACCCTCGAATCGACATGGACCGGTGACCAGTTTCGCCAGCCATCCGCTTCCGCCACCCTTCAAATTCAGTTTCGTCCCACCTTAACACCATTTTCTGTTGCCCCTCCTCATCCAACGATGTCGAAGGCGACACAGCAAGTCACACTTTATTCTACTACACGCTCTACTCCTTATTTACCTTAATTTACCAACTATTTACCCATTTGCCTCCAGTGCTGAATGTCCCATTTTGGACTCCAAGCATGGCCCCAGTGGGCCCTGCTTCATGTTATCCTACATCCACTTTTTAAGTCTTCCTATCCTCCAAGTACTATGCTTCATTACGAGCGAGGTTAGTAACTTCCTACTTAGTACTGCTTGTTCGCCAATGAATTTGTCAATAACGTTGTTTAACGCCCACTGGTTGCTACAAAAAGCCGGCAATGTCCAAACCATTAGCACCAATTCACGACCAAGTCTGATTTGTGTGACTGAAACATGGCTCGCAGATAAAACTCCAGACACGGCTATTTCAATTTCTGTATGTAATGTTCACCGCTCTGACAGGAAGAAATCAAGGGGCGTTGGCTGTGCCATCTGTTCCAAATCGGAAACTCGTAACCCCACTGATGATTCCACCGTATAAGGGATTCCAAAGGTCATCTGAATTCCTGCAGAACAGGCCCGTAGGCCAGCCAGCCCAACCCCCCGCTTCTATTCTGACTTGTCCTGAATTATTTACGTTGTACATGCACTTCCTCATTCGTCTAAATTTGCCCTGGTTTAATTCAACATACCGGATATTTCCTCGTCTTCCACAACGTCCCTATTCGATGCGTCTCGCTGCTTGTCCAAATTAATTTAGAGGTAAGTCACAAATTTTATGATGCTTATATACCCCTAATATCTCTTGCCATGACAAATGACCAAAACCATTGGATTCAAAACTACACCGGGCTAGCAGAATATACCAGAAATCCCACTTTTCCTTATTAGTGATTCTCAGCCGTAAACTTTCAACAGATCGAGCGTCCTTGTGGGTATCGCCCGAACACAGAAAAGAGATAACTTTCCTCGGAGACAGTTTTCAATCCAACTTATTGAGCGAACCGTTCCGTAAGCGTTTTATCCCAGTCACCCAATTGCTTGTTTGCATTCAACTGAAGGTTACCCCATCATCGATCCAATCAGTAAGCAGACCATCTAAATGCTCACTTCGCTGGCTGTCAGATGCCCTTATCAAATTCAAGCCCATACACTCTCCCGCATATTTCACATACATTAAATTCAGGTTAGCCGCCCGTCTCTCAACAACTCGAACATATCCCTAGCTAACGTTTCTGCCCTTCTTCTGAACTCCAAGGACTAAGTTGCGACGGGGGCCGACGGCCTTACACCCCGAGTTTTGAGAACAGTTGGTCAATATATCAGAGATCCTCCAGTGACTGCATGCCTCACTTCTTTGAGACCATCACAGCAGCCCACGACGCCGCGCAGCCCACTGTAATATTTTGTTCGGATATCCAAAAGGCATTTGGCTGGGTCCCTCATGCATCCCTTGCTATGTAAACTTAGTACCATTGGCATCACTTTGTTCGTTTTACACTCATTTGACAGGACGCAAATGACACAAACTGAAGCCAAGCATTCATTCCGACCATCAATCACCTGTAAAGTTATTCGGAGGAGCGTAATAGGCCACACGCTCTTCCTACTGTATCAAAGACTTCTTTAATGGCATGTATCAGGGTATAACCCCTCATCTCTGTGGCCCCTTTGCTTTTCACCACTACGAGCAAGACTTAGACTTTCTGACTCAACATCTGAGTCCCTCTAGCCTAAGCTTCCTAGTCTCGTATAACTTCCTGTTGCTATGTGTTGACAATTAATGGGAACCGTGTCACTCAGCTCACAGAGATCAAACAACTTGTTCCAAATACTCTTGTACTCTCAGCTTCTCCCAACAAGTTTATTTACAGTTTGCTCGAGGACGCGTGCTTAGCTTTCTGATTTGTCTCTCCCTTAACCTTCAAAACGCAATCGCTGCAATTTTTAGGCTGTGTTTGACCAGTCATGGAATTTCGCCCCGGTTTCCCCTCCCTTTGTCCATAAATTTGTATTCTTTTGTCTGAAATCTTCCAACACCCGTTCACAAAAAGATGGATTTCACAGTCCAACCGCTCACACAGCCGCCCTAGATGCCAAATCTTAGGCCCTGAACCCAGCTAACTTCTACCACGTTCTTGCCACGTCCAAATTTTGGATGACGCTTTCAGCTCTGTCTAACGATTGGTGCTGCTTGGCATAGCCAGAACCAACGCAAGCCAAACGAAAGGAGGAATTTTTCAATGCTACAACGCATTATACGCCAGTAGAATAGTGGCCCATCTAAGCACTTACACACAACTTCGCGGTACATATCTGCTTGGCATGGTGGACCACACCAATGCGAGTTCGCCATTTAATAATGGTGCGCTTGCTCTGACTAGCCCCATTCCATTCCCATTGTCCCATTTAACCTTTCTCCTCCATGGCTAGGCATTACCAGGGCCCGTTTGCTGTTTGCTTTTCCTTATTAACAGAGCTGTTCCACTGGCCTGGCTTTTATTTGGCCAGAAAAAATGTCTGGTAGCTGTAGAACTTTAACAATGCAGAAACGACATACTTCACCGCTTGTTGGTTCTGTACCTCGAAGACCTCATAGGGTGCACGAGGGATGAAAATCTCTTGTGTTGATCAGGTGCGCCCTGCACGGAGGGTCGTCCTGTTACCTTGTGCCATAGTGCGTACGCATACCCGCTACCCTTCCAGTGGTAGAAATACATCGCCCACCGCCAGTGGTTCTGAGTTTGGCCTTCAATTCAGGAAATCCTTGGAGGGGCACTGCTGTTTTCTGTTTGGTACCGCTACTGATGACCTCCTCCCAGTGAAGTCATTTATCCGGCATCGTTATGAACGGCAAAGGGTGAAAAACTGACCTCTCGTTTGTCGAAAAATTTCTTTAAAATCATGAATGAGATAGCCCGAAGATTCTCTGCGAATCCCACGACTTATATCGATGTACAAAGCTCTGGCCTCTTCCGTATTATTGTGATTGTGTTGCACAAAGCCAAACTCATCAAATCCAAAAGTCCAAGGCTGCAGGGCTTTCCCGGTGGCCTTAGGCTTTAGTTCAAACTTTCCCCGCTAGATAATGACAAACTTGTCAGTTCACCAGATCCATTGTTCTGGAACCTCAGTTTCTTCATTCCCAAGCTTCCTTACCACGTTCCAAGCAGGATGCCTCTTGTTTAGCCCTATCCCGGTTTTTCGCCCCCAACCTTCAAAACCTTACGACCTGACCTTGTCTTAGCATGTAATGTTCTCCAAAAGAACAAAATCCTGCTATATGTGCTTCCCTGACATGACCAAGTCAACACTGGATACAATCCACTGCTTATGACATTCTCTCTTCCACGCAATACTCGGTACTCGCAAATCCAGCCAGTCGAGATTTTACTTTCGCTGTGACCATACGGTCATGCCTGACAATAGGCCACCCACTAGTTGGGAATAATATTCATTGTTGAAAGAATTAGATTTCAATATATCCAAAGCCAAATTTTGTTGAGAACGTTCTCGGATTTCTCTATTTCCCGGCCGTCTTGGGCACACAAGAAATATTCTTGGTATTCACTTGCATCGGTTATTGTTTCAAGAATTGCGATTGAAGGGTATGTGATCCAGCGTACTGCTTCATGCGAAACACAGATCAGCGACGAAAAAGGCCCGCCAGCGTTTTCCGTCGCCTTGGCTCCCTCTCATTATTAACCGAAATTTCATCTGCTACACCACGCGGCAGTACCTGAGTTTCCACCACTGAAATTCCACTACTACTCCCCAACAGACCCACTAAAGGCATTCATTTTCATTGCATCCCAGTGCTGGATGCAATAGACTGTTTTGTAGCCATCGTTTTGGAACACCTCGGAGGTGTTTCAAGTCCAGAGGCATCAGAGGCACAAATGCGGTATACGATTTCCAGTCACTGAAGGGAAATTTTTCAGAAGTTTAGTTTCACTTTAAATAAAAGCAATAAAGATGTTACGGCGCTGGAATATCCGGTTTGATAGCATAACCGCAATTGTTCCCCTCTTAAATTTGTCCAGGCCCTCTCGCTCACTGGTTCCCATAACGACAACCACAATCAACCTTCATTTGTCCCCGGCCACCACCGGAAGGCGTTCATTTCAATCTGCCGAACCTTCTGCCAGATGCAAAGATCTCGACGGCTTTTATTC